>NC_134354.1:290421984-290599484 GCF_048569485.1 Anomaloglossus baeobatrachus
TAAGGAGCGGTGGGTACGGAGCGGTGTCGGGATGGTGCGACTGGATCAGTGGGTAAGGACCGGTGCCGAGGCATCGGGAGCGTGACAACTACATTGTTGCAGTTCCCCCCAATGTCATCATTCAACACAGGCTTTAAGTTAGATTTGATAAATATACACACCCCACCACTTTTTTGTGTTTCATGTCCTTCCTAAATGTAGTATAAGGCTATGTGCGCACAGTGCGTTTTTCGCGGCGTTTTTGTGCGTTTTTCGGGTGCGTTTTTGGCCTCAAAACTGCAGGACTTTGCTTCCCCAGCAAAGTCTATGAGTTTTCATTTTTGCTGTCTGCACACATCTGGTTTTTTTACCTGCGTTTTTGAGTTAAAAAAAAAAATGGACATGTCAGTTCTTTCCTGCGTTTTTCTGCGTTTTCCCCCCATGCAATGCATTGGAAAAACGCAGCAAAACGCAGAGATCAAAAACGCAGCAAAACGCAGTCAAAAACGCACCAAATCGCGGCAAAAACGCATGCGTTTTTTGATGCGTTTTTTCGACGCAAGTGCGTTTTTGTGCGTTTTTAGCGGCCAAAAACGCAGCGTCAAAAAGACGCAGTGTGCGAACCTAGCCTAACCCTCTACGTTTGTCACCCAGTCATGGCTTTCATCCAGCTAGATTTCTGTAATGCCCACCATATCATAATCCATGGTTGACATAAGAGTCTCCAATTCATTCGCTTTGTTTGCAAGACTTCTTGCATTTTCTAGTAGACTTTTAATCCTATTAATGCATTCCTTTAGGTACCGTCACACTAAACAACTTACCAGCGATCCCAACAATGATACAACCTGATAGGGATCGCTGGTAAGTTGCTAGGAGGTTGCTGGTGAGAGGTCACACAGTCAGACGCTCCAGCGATCCCACCAGCAACCTGACCTGGCAGGGATCGCTGGAGCATCGCTACACGGGTTGCTGGTGAGCTTGTCACACAGGCAGATCTCACCAGCAATCCGTGACCAGCCCCCAGCCAGCAGCGACGCACTGAAGCGATGCTGCACTTGGTAACTAAGGTAAATATCGGATAACCAACCCGATATTTACCTTGGTTACCAGCGCACGCAGCTACACGTGCAGGGAGCAGCGCACACTGCTTAGCGCTGGCTCCCTTCTCTCCTAGTTACAGCACACATCGGGTTAATTACCCGATGTGTGCTGCAGCTACATGTGCACAGAGCAGGAGCCGCGCAGACTGCTTAGCGCTGGCTCCCTGCTCTCCTAGCTACAGCACACATCGGGTTAATTACCCGATGTGTACTGCAGCTACATGTGCAGAGAGCAGGGAACCGGCACTGACAGCTGAGAGCGGCGGAGGCTGGTAACGAAGGTAAATATCGGGTAACCAAGGACAGGGATTCTTGGTTACCCGATGTTTACCGTGGTTACCAGTGTCCGCAGAAGCCGGCTTCTGCTGCCTGCACATTTAGTTGTTGCTGTCACACACAGCGATCTGTGCTTCACAGCAGGAGAGCAACAACTAAAAAATGGTCCAGGACATTCAGCAACAACCAGCGACCTCACAGCAGGGGCCAGGTTGTTGCTGGATGTCACACACAGCGACATCACTAGCAACATCGCTGCTACGTTACAAAAGTTGTCCATCAGCAGCGATGTTGCTAGCGATGTTGCTTAGTGTGACGGGGCCTTTACTCCTAGCCTCCCTATGTTCCTTGCATGTCCCAACCCCCCTAATCCTTTATTGACCCCTATCGTCACACTGTCTCTATCTGCTCTATCTATGCCCTTATTTGCTCCACTACCCTTCCTCCACCCAGATCTTAGTTTAAAAGCTCCTCCATCTGTCTGACCATTTTCTCCCCCAGCACAGCTACACCCTCCCCATTGAGGTGCAGCCCGTCCCTACCGTAGAGCCTGTAGCTGACTGAGAAGTCGGCCCAGTTCTCCATGAACCCGAACCCTTCCTTCCTGCACCAATTTCTAAGCCATGTATTTATCTCCCTAAGCTCCCACTGTCTTTCTAGTGACGCTCATGGCACCGGTAGTATTTCTGAAAACACCACCTAGATGTCCTGGACTTCAGCTTCTCTCCTAGTTCCCTGTAATCATTTTTAAGGACCTTCCACCTGCCTCTAACTTTGTCATTAGTACCAATGTGCACCTTGACCGCTGGGTTTTCCCCAGCCCTACCCAGCAATCTGTCTATCCGTTCCGCAATATGCCGAACCCGAGCGCCCGGTAGACAACACACTGCTCGGTATTCACGGTCTCGGCAACAGGTGACCCTGTCTGTCCACCTAATTATAGAGTCCCCTACCACCAACATCTGTCTGGGCTTTGCTGCACTCCTATTTTCCTCCTTCCTATAGCAGTTGTTTTCCTGGTTGCTAGGAGCAACGTCCTGCTGTAATGATCCTAGTCCTAGCTCTTCATTCCTAATATCAGCCAAACAGGCATATTTACTAGGTTGAGCCAGATCAGGGCTAGGCTCCCTGCCACTTTTCCCCCTACGTCTTCTAACGCAGACCTGGGCAAGGGGCGGCCCGCGGGCCACATCCGGCCCGCCTACTCTGTGACCGGCCCGCCTGGTTCAGGGCGTCCTTGCTGGCTGGTCAGTGATGAGGGCAATCTGACCTGTTGTCCGGAGCACCAGGCTCCGGGAGGCCCGTGGTCAGATTGCCCTCATCACACGCTGCGTGCCGGGCAGGGAGCAGAGGACAGATCCTGCAGCGCCGCACAGTGTAGGCAGTGTAACGCAGGAATTTCTCTATTCCCTGCTCGACACTTTTCTCTGTGACACATGCGCGCCCTGATGTCGTCAGTACGGCACGCGTGTGTCATTTGAAAAGTTCCCGCACGGCAGGAGAAGAAGCTGCAGCGGCGGGGGCTCGTACGGAGAGAAGGAGCGGCGGGGGCTCCTAGGAAAACAGCATCGGCGCAGCCTAGGCATGTAAAAGAGAAGCCGCTCAGCGGGGCGCTCGTACGGAGGTGCCTGAGGAGCGGATAATAAGAAGAGAGAGGTGAGTGGTTACTAGTAACCTGCGGGGACAATGGGGGGGGTGAGGGGGGGGGTAACTGATGACAAATATTTGGGGTGTAGTAGTGTAGTATATAGGAATGTAGTTTTACAGGTGTGGTATATGGGGGGGTGTAGTGGTGTATATAGTGGTGTAGTTTTATAGGGGTGTAGTATAATACAGGTGTATATAGGGGTGTAGTATAATACAGGTGTAGTATATAGTGGTGTAGTATAATACAGGTGTATAAAGGGGTGTAGTATAATACAGGTGTATATAGGGGTGTAGTGGTGTAGTATAATACAGGTGTATATAGGGATATATAGGGATATTCAGATTGCAGTCTGGTATTCAAATCAGTGAGTGAGTGAAAAACATCGGATTGCACTCAGATGACATCTGAGTGCACTCTGATTTCTGCAGACTCACAGAATGGACAAGATGGAGAAAGTTTGTTCTCCATCTTTTCTTCACAGTGTGCTCTGATTCCCTCATCCGAGAAAATCAAAGCACACCATGCTGACACTCTGATCAAACTCTTATTAGAGTGTCATTTGCATAATTGACCCTATTCTCTTGTATTACAGAATCTATGGCCATTAGCATAAGTCCTAATAGTTGTCCAGTAGACAGATTCTCCCACCTGAGCTGTGGATAGCTGCAGCTCCTCCTGAGTGACCATGAGCCTCTTGGCTGCTTCTTTAATCCCTTTACTGTACGCCACAGCTATTTTACATAATTGAGCTCTCGTTCACCCCCCCTTTCTTCCAAGAGCCATAACTTTTTTATTTTTCCGTCAATATGGCTGTATGAGGGCTTATTTTTGTGTGAGAAGTTGTACTTTTGAATGACACTATTCATTTTACCATGTAATTGTGGTGCCCCTGAGGCTTCAGGCACCACAGAGTATTGCATCTGTCTGAAGGTGTAATGCTTATCCCGGGTGAAAGGAGGTAACCACTGGTTCTCACTTACAAAAGCATTCACACAGAGATCATACACAAAACATCTAACATGAGTTAGCACACACAGGAAACCAGGCTGGGAAATCCCCCAGCACTGCTGAGTCATTTCTGAGGTGGGGGCTGCTCTCAGTGAGTAGAAAGACAAACAGTTGCATTTTCAGAGTGAGTACAGCCCAGGACAGAGAACAGAGCAGACAGCCTTGAGAGAGCAGCATTTTAACAGGCTGGCCATGGGACGGGAGATGGGTGGAGATGGTCCCAGAGCCAGGGGCCACAACACCGCACTGAGTCTGCAGGAATGAGACTGGAAGAGGGCGAGAGACAGAGGCAGCTGGTGTAGATGTTGAGACAAGATGAGATGGTAGGTGAGGTCGAGCCTAACCGTTCCCACAGTGCCAGCGCAGTCAGGGTGCAAGGACCATCGGTTGGGGACACTTTCATGGACTCCCAACAAATCTGCAAGGGATAGGGATTTCCTGTCCCATCGTCCACTACCCACTTTCCCAGAGCACAGTGACATATAGGATTCGGGGTCAGGGCTACGGTCAGACCCCATGGCGACGGGACACTTATTAACACTGACAGGGGGGTTCCCATATTGCTTCAGGCTACGGGGAACCTGACTCCCTGATGAAGCTGACGAGAAATGATCATTGGAGTGGTGTGGGGGTCTGTCCTTATAGGTAATATACCTTTATCAACTGGGTTTCTGCCATGCTGATCATGTGTGTGTTGTGATTTAGTAAATATACCTGCTAAACTGGGTTTTTTTCTATAGTCAGGTAAATACAATTTTTTGTAATATCACCAATGCCTTGGTTGCTTAATATAATGATATTATTCATATAAATAATTTATTTCACATATTAAGCTAACCGCTCCTGCTTATCTCCCCTCTGCAGTTGAATAAATCTGACTCAAATATTGGGGACAGTGAACATTATAGGCTTTTCTTGTTTAAGGCAACACTGGGATTAACATATAGAACTCTATGTAAAAATGTACATCATGTATCAGGATTGACCATCATGTGGATTATCATGTTCTTTCAATTGTGACAGACTCTTTTATCACACCTTTTTATTATGTATATTTTTTAACATGTCTGTATGTTTATGTTCTTAATCATGTTTCAATAAAGAATTTGTATTTTTGATTAAAAAGGTCTTTTGAGTATGTTGTAAGGGTTCTACGGAGAACCGTGTGTCAGCACAAGGAGGAAGGTCTCACACATTTCCACAGACACCGGTGAGTGCCTATGATTCACCCGGGACCGGCTGGAGTCTATCCATGGTGGCGAAGGGCGGCACCTCCGGGGCACTTTAAGAACTGTGAGTAAACAGAACTTTGAACCGCAGCCCCGGTGTTGTCCTTGTCTTTGCCGGCGCTGCCGCCCCGCGCTTTGGCGCCATCAGCCGTCCGCATCACCCTCATCCTCCCTGGGGCTCGCTCCACCTGTGGGGAGCTGGACTATCTGGGCTGCGTTAACATCAGCCCCGGAGGAGAGCAACATCTCGAAGCGGCGGCTGATTCCTTGCCGCACACCACTGGTGGTGCTGCAAAGCATCCACCATTACCATCCAACGTCTCTGGAACAGGCAAAGTAGCAGGAAGGGTCGGCAGCGGAGGAGGCCAAGACCCCAGTCACCGCTGAAACCGGTGACATGCTTCCCAGGGACCCTTCGTCCTCCTTCCATCCCCCTTTACACCTTGCACCTGTTTATTTGTCATTTACATGTAGCCGACGGGACCACGGAGCTGGGTCAGGCCAGTCACAGCAATCCTACAAAACCACTGGCCTGATGACGAGTAACCCCTTAGGCCCCGTGGGGCGCTACATTTGACGCTGCGAGCAGGGTCTCGTGCCTGCAGCGGCGGGTACTGCATGCCTTAAAAATTTCCACCTGGTGGCACAAAGGAACCCTTCGCCCTCCTTCCATCCCCCTCTGCACCTTGCACCTGTTTATTTGTCATTTACATGTAGCCGACGGGGCCACGGAGCCGGGTCAGGCCAGTCACAGTAAGCCCACAAAACCACTGGCCCGGTGACGAGCAACCACTTAGGCCCCGTGGGATGCTACATAATGTTTTGGAAAACGGGAAAAATCCAATGTGGGGTGAAATTGCAAAATAAAAGTACAATTCCAGAATTGTTTTTTTTATTTTTTATTTATCATGTTCACTAAACGGTAAAGTGTCCTGGCATTATGATTCTCCGAGTCAATATGAGTAAGCAGATACCAAACACACAGGTTTTTTTTTATTTAGTAGTATGTAAAAAAATAATTAAAATTCTCTTTTAGCACTATTTTCTGAGAACTGTAACATTTTCCTTTTTCGGGATCTGGGGCAGTCTGGCTGCCAGTAAGGGGACTTATAGCTGCCATGCCCCTCTGGGAAATATTAAAATTATCTCTCCAGGAATGGAGACAAACTCTAACCCTTACTGGCAGCCAGACTGGCTTGCAAAGTCTCCTTAAGGAGACTAGTGTTCCCCCGTGGTCCCTAAATATATGTTGTAAGTTGTGAAGGGGTTAATTAGTGCTCTCCTTGTTTGGAATGTCAGTTTAGGTGGACAGCCGCGTCTTGCTAAGATTGCAGTTGTGCTATACTCCTTCCATGTTTGGATGATGAATTTAAGGGCTTGTTCGCACGTACATGCTGAAAATTCTGCAGTGATTTGAAAGCACATGTGCGCTTCAAATCGCTGCAGAAACACTGCGTAATGGATGCAGTGTTTCAACAGAAAAAATGCCGATTTCATGCGCTCTGGATGCTGCCTCCACCATAGGCAGAGTGGGAGCAGCATCCAAAGCACACAAAAGAAGTGACATGCTGCATTTTTGAACGCATGGATTTGGGTCAAAATTTTGACACTCAAAACGCTGCGTTCAAAAAAGCATCGTGCGCACAGATTATGCACAATCTTCATAGATTGTGCTGGGGACGCAGGACGCATGCATTTACGCTGCAGTGCTAAACGCAGCGTAAACGCATGAAATTACGCTACGTGCGCACGAGCCCTAACAGTGCTCCATGAGATGTTCAGAGCTTTTTTGTTTTTATAACCTCACCTTGCTTTACTCTTCTCCACAACTTTGTCCCTGACCTGTCGGGTGTGTTATTTGGTTTTCATGATGCTGTTTGATCCCAAATGTTCTCAAACATCTGAAGCCTTCACAGAACAGCTGTGATTATACTGAGAATAAATTACACACACGTGGACTCAATTTACTTATTAGGTGACTTTTGGAGGCAGTTGGTCCCTCAGGATTTTATTTAGGTCTATCAGACTACAGGGGGCTGAATATAAATGCACATCACAATTTTCACATTCATATTTTTAAAATACGTAGACAACCATGTATCATTTCCTTTATACTTCACAAATACTTTTTTCCAGGTGTGGTAATGTTGCAGCTTTGCATTAGAGAATATACTGGTGTGTAAACTCAGTCCCTTTCCCCACCCCTCTTCTGAGGTCAAAGCACTTTATGTACCAAGCACAGAAAAATATCACAGGAGGTTGCAAAAGTTTAAAAAGAGTAACAGCTACTGTATAAGTTAATTTCTAATAAAGATATTATTCCCCCAATTGGAAACTGTAATAATAGAATAATTTCCTCTTGCAGCAAAAGCATGCAGAGGCATTCTTGTCGTTTTATAGTCATATTTAGCAACATTGGTTATTGGTTTTAAAAAGATGAGAGGCCTGTAATTGACATCATAGGTAGACCACAGCTATGAGAGACAAAATGAGAAAACAAATCCAAAAACACACCTTGTCTGAGTTGGCAAGATTTTTTTTGCAAATAATGGTGGAAAATAAGTATTTAGTCACCTAAATACATGCAAGATTTCTGGCTCTCACAGACCTGTAACTTCTTCTTTAAGAGGCTCCTCTGTTCTCCACTCATTACCTGTAGTAATGGCACCTGTTTGAACTTGTTCTCAGTATAAAAGACACCTGTCCACAACCTCATACAGTCGCACTCCAAACTCCACTATGGTGAAGACCAAAAAGCTGTCGAAAAACACTAGAAACAAAATTGTAGCCCTGCACCAGGCTGGGAAGACTGAATCTGCAATAGGCAAGCAGCTTGGGGTGATGAAATCAACTGCGGGAGCAATAATAAGAAAAAAGAAGATATACAAGACCACTGATAATCTCCCTCGATCTGGGGCTCCATGGAAGATCTCACCCCGTTGGGTAAAAATGGTCACAAGAATGGTGAGCAAAAATCCCTGCATAGAGCTGGGACCGCCATAACAAAGGCTTCCATCAGTAACACACTACGTTGCTTGGGACTCAGATCTTGCAGTGCCAGACGTGTTCCCCTGTTTAAGCCAGTACATGTGTCCGGGCCCGTCTGAAGTTTGCTAGAGAGCATTTGGATTATCCAGAAAAGTATAAGGAGAATGTCATTGGGGCTGTTCTCTGTAAAGGGACCAGGACCGACTGATCCGTGTACATAAAAGAATGAATGGGGACATATATCGTGAGATTTTGAGTGTAAACCTCCTTCCATCAGCAAGGGCATTGAAGATGAAACATGGCTGGGTCTTTTCAGCATGATAATGATCCCAAGCACACCGCAAGGGCAACGAAGGAGTGGCTTTCTAAGAAGCATATGAAGATCCTGGAGTGGCCTTGCCAGCCTCCAGATCTCAACCCCATAGAAAACCTTTGGAGGGAGTTAAAAGTCCATGTTGCCCAGCGACAGGTCCAAAACATCACTGCTCTAGAGGAGATCTGCATAGAGGAATGGGCCAACATACTACCAACAGTGTGTGCCAACCTTATGAAGACTTACAGAAAACGTTTGACCTCTGTCATTGCCAACAAAGGATAAATAACAAAATATTGAGATGAACTTTTGTTATTGACCAAATACTTATTTTCCACCATAATTTGCAAAAAAAAATCTTGCCAAATCAGACAAGGCGATTTTCTGGATTTCTTTTCTCATTTTGTATCTCATAGTTCTGGTCTCTCTATGATGTCAATTGCAGGCCTCTCTCATCTTTTTAAGTGGGAGAACTTCGACAATTAATGGCTGACTAAATACTTTTTTCCTACCGTATGTATATTATCCCCCCATACACTGCCTCTCCGTATAATATCTCTCCCACACACACTGTCCTTCTGTATAATATCCCCCAACACTGCCCCTTTTTTACAATATCCTCTCAACACACACTGCCCCTCTGTATATCTCTCCCACACACTGCATCTGTGTACAATATCCCCATACACCCTTCCCCTCTGTACAATATCCCCCCACACATTGTCCCCCTGTATAATGTCCCCCCACATACACGCTGCCCCTATGCACAATGTACCTCCACACACTGCCCCTTTGTATAATATCCCCTACACACTGCCCCTCTGTATAATATCTCTCAGCACACACACTAACCCTTTCTTTAATATCCCCCACACAGACTGCCCCTCTGCATAATATCCGAAACAAACACTGTTCCTCTGTATAATATCCCCATACACACTGCCCGTCTGTATAATATCTCTCAACACACATTGCCCCTCTGTGTAATATTCCAAACACACTGCCCCTTTGTATAATATCCCACACACACACACACTGCCGCTCCGAATAATATCCCCCCACACAGTGCCGCTCTATATAATATCCCACACACACACACTGCCCCTCCATATAATATCTCTCACACACATTGCCTCTCCGTATAATATCTCTCGCACACACTTTGCCCCTCTGTATAATATGTCACCCCACACACTGCTACTCACAGTACTTTAAGAAAGAAGTAGTAGGTAGCACAGGGTAATAAATATGAATAAAGGGAGGCGTGCAAACAAAAACTATGCAAAAAATGAATTGTAACATGACAGGAATAAAGCTGCATAGTAAAAAATGTGCACACCCAGCTATTTATATATAAACATGGCTTTTATTGATACAAAACATATAAGGCTGACAAAAACAAAGGTTAAAAACAATCAAAAACATGATTGATAAGAGAAAAAGAATGGATGAAATAAGGGGATGGACATAATTCTGTACATATCGCCAAAGAAGTATCAGGGCACTGATAATAGAATGCACAATAACTATATAAACAAGGCAGTGTCCAGCGATAAATAATATAATCCCAAAACACACAATACCTGCCTGTAGATCCTCACCTTAAAGGTAATGTGGCAGTAAGTCAACAGAGGGTATAAAAAAATGATTAATAAGACTTACAGAGTAAATACAATACAAGCAATGAAATTAAACAATACAAAAGATATTATACAATAAGAAACTGCAGGACAATTTTTGTATCTATGCCCCCTCCTGGTATGTATGTCCTCCTCTCAAGAACCTACTGGGTTCTTTCTGGTATATATGATATGTCCCCCTCTCAGGCCATTACTGATTTTATATATACACTACAGTTCAAACGTTTGGGGTCACCCAGACAATTTTGTTTTTTCCATGAAAAATCATAGTTTTATTTATCAAATGAGTTGCATAATGAATCGAAAATATAGTCCAGACATTGACTAGGGTAGAGATAATGATTTTAACTTAAAATAATAATTTTCTCCTTCAAACTTTGTTTTCTAGATGTTAATTTGCTGAGGTAATCTGGAGATATTTCACTCCATGCTTCCAGAAGCTCCTCCTACAAGATGGATTGGGTTGATGGGCACTTTTTTGCATACCATACATACGCTCAAACTGCTCCCACTACAGCTCAATAGGGTTGAGATCTGGTGACTGGGCTGGCCACTCCATTACAGATAGAATACCAGCTGCCTTCTTCTTCCCTAAATAGTTCATGCATTATTTGGAGGTGTGCTTTGGGTCATTGTCCTGTTGTAACATGAAATGGGCTCCAATCAAGCGCTGTCCACAGGGTATGGCATGGCGTTGCAAAATGGAGTGATAGCCTTCCTTATTCAAAATCCCTTTTACATTGTACAAATCTCCCACTTTACCATCACCAAAGCAACCCCAGACCATCACATTACCTCCACCATGCTTGACAGATGGCATCAGGCACTCTTCCAGCATCTTTTCAGTAGTTTTACATCTCACAAATGTTCTTCTGTGTGATCCAAACACTTCAAACTTTGATTCGTCTTTCTATATCTATAACACTTTTTTCCAATCTTGCTCTGTCCAATGTCTATGCTCTTTTGCCCCTATTAACCTTTTTATTTTATTAGCCAGTCTCAGATATGTCTTTTTCTTTGACACTCTGCCCTGAAGGCCAGCATCCCGAGTCTCCTCTTAACTGTAGACATGACACTGGCGTTTTGCAAGAACTATTTAAAAAAGCTGCCAGTTGAGGACCTGTGAGGCATCGATTTCTCAAACTAGAGACTCTAATGTACTTGTCTTGTTGCTCAGTTGTGCAGCGGGGCCTCCCACTTCTCTTTCTACTCTGGTTAGAGCCTGTTTGTGCCCTCCTCTGATGGGAGTAGTACACACAATTGTAGGAAATCTTCAGTTTCTTGGCAATTTCTCGCATGGAATATCCTTCATGTCTAAGAACAAGAATAGACTGTCGAGTTTCACATGAAGGTTCTCATATATATATATATAGATATATATATATTGTGAGACTGTGACCGGGGTTATCTATGACGGCCGGTATGTCTCGCCCAGGTTGTGCTCACTCCATGATAGAAAGTGAATCCACTATAGGGTTAATGCTGTTTCCCTACAGACTGAAGGAAGGGTTAAATAGAATCAGGAACGAGGGCAGGTGTGCCGGGGTGTGAGGGAGTGATCACAACTCCCTGAGTCTCTGCTGGAGAGACATGTATATTGCTGTGGATTTTTGTTTGGACATTAAACATCGTGTGCTGTGAACCTTGATGCCTGGATCCCATGTCTTCTGCTGCGCAGCCGACCGCGCTACCTCACATATGGTGGAGAATGCGGGCATGACAGCCGGTGAGGTGTAGCATCCATCCCTGGTGACCCAGCTGCGCATGTCCTGGATTCGAGCGGCTATACTACAGCCCAAACCCGGCGACGCCATGGAGGACATACTAAAGCATTTGGCTCAGGCTAATGCACAGCAGCAACAGACCAATGCACACCTGCTCCAATCCTTGCAAGTGCAGGAAAAAAAACTCCAAGAACAGTTGGATCAGGCCAATGCACGTCAGCAGCAATCCTTGCAAGTGCAGGTCAAAATGCACCAAGAACAGATGGAGCAGGCCAATGCACGTCAGCAGCAATCCTTGCAAGTGCAGGACAAAAGGCACCAAGAACAGATGGAGCAGGCCAATGCACGTCAGCAGCAAGCCTTACAATTGCAGGAAAAAAGGCACCAAGAACAGATGGTTCTCCTGGCCAAGTCGATCCGTGCCGGACCGGCAGCAACAACCCCGGGACCGGGTGACGACGGCAACGTCCGGAAAGCGGTGAGACAAGCGTTGCAAAAGATGACCCCGGGTGATGATGTGGAAGCGTTCCTGGCGGTGTTTGAGCGGGTGGCCGAGCGGGAAAAGCTGCCGACCCCGCAGTGGGCTGAGGTATTGTCGCCCTATCTGACGGGGGAACCCCAAAAAGCGTACCTGGACCTCGGTACCGAGGACGCCATTGACTATGTGACCCTGAAAGCCGAAATACTGGCTCGGTTGGGGGTGAATACCTATGTACGGGCTCAGCGGGTAAATCAGTGGTTCTATGAGGAAGCCAAACCCGTACGCTCCCAGGCCTATGACTTATTACATTTTGTAAAAAAGTGGTTGCAGCCTGACACTCTGAGCCCGGCGCAAATGGTGGAAAGGGTAGTAGTGGATCGTTTTGTGCGCACTTTACCCGTCACCGTTCAACGGTGGGTAGGACAGGGTGACCCGAGTACCCTGGACCAATTAGTGTCCCTGGTAGAGCGGCATGTGGCTACGCAGGACTTGATACGGGACACTGAGACTTTGCGTACCGCCCGTCGGTCCGGCCCCTCCAAGCCTAGGGCCAAGGACCCACCGCCGACACCGGTACAGGAGTCCGCTACCATCCTGGCTGAGGCCGCGCCCGCCGTTCCTGAGGTCCGGAAGGCCATGTACCCTAAACGACAACTTGTCAAGGGGGTTTCCTTCCCTATTAGATGTTGGCGGTGCCAGCGGGTGGGACATATGGAAGCCCAGTGTCCCCTGACCACGGAGCCCATGGATTGTGGGGTTACCCGGCGGGGTTCAATGTATGCTCAGGTGGTGTGTACCGCTGACCTGGTCTCCCCAGAGACAGAGCCCCACTTGTGCCAAATACAGGTGAATGGATGTCCGGTTACAGGATTGTTGGATTCCGGAAGCTTAGTGACCCTTGTGCGATCCACCTTGAGAGCTAAAGTAAAGGCCACAGGACGCACCGTGGGGGTGGTTTGCATACATGGGGACCGCCGCGACTATCCCACGGGGATTGTCACCATTACAGCACCTTGCGGTCAGGTGCAACATGAGGTGGGACTTCTTAACACTCTTCCTTATGACGTGATCCTAGGAAGGGATCTGCCCTATTTTTGGACTTTATGGAGGGGACCCCCTAAGTCCCCTCAGATATTGGTCGGTCCGGGACCTGAGCCCTACAATCCTGAATCCGGGACACCTGCCGTAGGGGTCACCATGATAGGGACAGAGTGTGAACCCGATAGGTCGCCCCTAGAGGTATTGGCAGGAGAGGCTGAGACGGTCGAGCCCATCCCGGAGTTGGAGGCGTCCCCGGATACGTTTGGGACAGCCCAACTCCAGGACCCTACGTTAATACATGCCCGGAGTCGGGTGACAGTAGTTGACGGGGTGGCACAGCTGCCCGGTGCCCAGGTAAGGTACCCCCATTTCGCTCTTAAGCAGGATTTACTCTACCGGGTAGATGAAATACGGGGCGTAGGGGTAGAACAGTTGGTGGTGCCCCAGCCGCATCGCCGGCGGGTCCTCGACTTGGCTCATAAACACCTGATGAGTGGTCACCTAGGGGTCAAGAAAACGCAGGAGCGAATATTGCAAAGGTTCTATTGGCCCGGGGTCTTTGGGGAGGTAAAACGGTTCTGCGAAACCTGCCCGGAGTGTCAGCTTACTGCACCCCTGACCCATTTTCGCAGTCCGTTGGTACCGTTACCCATTATAGAAGTCCCTTTTGAACGGATAGGGATGGATCTGGTGGGGCCCCTCGTAAAGTCCGCTCGAGGGCACCAACACATCCTAGTGATCGTTGACTATGCCACCCGGTATCCCGAGGCGATACCTCTCAGACATACTGCAGCAAAGCTTATAGCTCGGGAGTTGTTTGCTGTGTTCTGCCGGGTGGGGTTGCCCAAGGAGATCCTTACGGATCAGGGGACCCCATTCATGTCTAAAGTGACCAAAGAGCTATGCCGGCTACTCCAGATCAAGCAGTTGCGTACGTCTGTGTATCATCCTCAAACGGACGGCTTAGTCGAGCGTTTCAATAAAACCCTGAAAACCATGCTAAGAAGGGTGATTTCAAAAGACGGGAAAGACTGGGATATGATGCTTCCCTATTTGATGTTTGCCATCCGTGAGGTGCCACAGGCATCCACGGGGTTTTCGCCTTTTGAGTTGTTATACGGGCGACATCCCCGGGGATTGTTGGACCTGGCAAAGGAAACATGGGAACAAGAGCCCACCCCCCATAAAAGTGTGATCGAACACATTTTAGGAATGCAGAACCGCATAAGCGCGGTCATGCCAATTGTGAAGGAGCATTTACAGGAGGCTCAGGCCGCGCAAAGCGGCGGCTACAATAGACAAGCCACCGTGCGGACCTTTAAACCCGGGGATCGGGTGTTGGTATTGATCCCCACGGCGGAGAGCAAATTCCTGGCTCAGTGGCAAGGCCCCTACGAGATAAAGGAAAGAGTAGGGGTGGTTAACTATAAAGTATTGCAGCCCGGTAGGCGGAAACCTGAACAAATATACCATGTCAACCTATTAAAACCTTGGCAGGAACGGGAAAGCCTGATGGCTGTTTTTTCCCCACCTCCCTCCTCTTCGGGTCGTTCACATCCGGCTCCAGCGACCTCCGGAGAGGACGAACCGGAAGTAAGGATTGGAGAAGCCCTCACCAAGCAACAGAGGCGAGAGGCCAGACGGTTGGTTCAGCAGAACCCCGATGTCTTCTCCGAGCTGCCCGGTAGGACCAGTCTGATACGACATGATATTGTCACCGAGCCCCACCTGAAGGTACGCCTGAAGTCATACCGGGTGCCGGAGGCTCGACGACAAGCCATATCGGAGGAAGTAAAGACAATGTTACGCCTGGGGGTCATCGAAAAATCCCGGAGTGAATGGGCTAGTCCGATTGTCCTAATACCAAAACCCGATGGCTCCTTAAGGTTCTGCAATGACTTTAGGAGATTGAACGAAATATCCAAGTTCGATCTCTACCCCATGCCCCGGGTGGATGAGCTGATTGATAGGCTGGGACAGGCGCGATATTTTACCACGCTCGACCTGACCAAAGGGTACTGGCAGGTGCCACTAACGGAGTCCGCCAAGGAGAAAACAGCTTTTGTTACGCCGGAGGGTCTCTTCCACTATGTTGTCTTGCCTTTTGGGTTACATGGCGCTCCGGCCACGTTCCAGAGGTTGATGGACTTAGTGCTGGAACCCCACCAGGCGTATGCATCAGCGTACCTGGATGACATCATTATTTACAGCTCCGATTGGCAGACCCACTTGGAACAGGTACAAGCGGTGGTGGACGCGCTTCGAACAGCCGGATTGACAGCCAATCCCAAGAAATGTGCATTGGGACTCACGGAAGCCCGCTACTTGGGCTACGTGATAGGCCAAGGAGTGATTAAGCCCCAAATTAACAAGGTTGAGGCGATCCAGAAGTGGCCTAGACCCCTGACCACGAAGCAGGTTAGGGCCTTCCTGGGTATCGTGGGGTACTACAGGAGGTTTGTAAAGGATTTTGCGGGACTATCAGCCCCCTTGACTGACCTTCTCAAAGGCAAGAAGTCCGTCATGGTGCGCTGGACTCCGCAGGCCGAGGACTCCTTCCGGGCCCTGAAGGGGGTCCTGTGCGGACGGCCCGTTCTTGTCAACCCTGATTTCCGGAAGGAGTTCATAGTACAGACTGACGCCTCGGAGGTCGGCCTGGGGGCAGTGCTGTCTCAGGTGGTTCAGGGGGAGGAACACCCCGTCACCTTCTTAAGTAGGAAGCTCACCCCTCCCGAGCGGAATTATAGCGTAGTGGAGAAGGAGTGCCTGGCGATCAAGTGGGCCTTGGAGTCCCTACGCTATTACCTGCTGGGACGGCAGTTTCGCTTGGTGACGGATCACTCTCCACTGGTCTGGATGAGGTCCGCCAAGGAACGGAATGCCCGGGTTACCCGGTGGTTCCTTTCTCTGCAGAACTTCCGGTTTACGGTTGAACACCGGGCCGGTAGGTTGCAGGGCAACGCCGATGCCTTGTCCCGCGGCCCGTGTTTGATGGCTGGAGTTCAACCCCGCACGCTTGAACTGAGGGGGGGGGTATGTGAGACTGTGACCGGGGTTATCTATGACGGCCGGTATGTCTCGCCCAGGTTGTGCTCACTCCATGATAGAAAGTGAATCCACTATAGGGTTAATGCTGTTTCCCTACAGACTGAAGGAAGGGTTAAATAGAATCAGGAACGAGGGCAGGTGTGCCGGGGTGTGAGGGAGTGATCACAACTCCCTGAGTCTCTGCTGGAGAGACATGTATATTGCTGTGGATTTTTGTTTGGACATTAAACATCGTGTGCTGTGAACCTTGATGCCTGGATCCCGTGTCTTCTGCTGCGCAGCCGACCGCGCTACCTCACAATATATAGATATATATATATATAAAAATAAATGTCCCCCATCCCGGTAAATATGTCTCCGTTCTGTCACTAACGCAAAAACAAAAAAAATAATTTTATTCACCCTCCCCGACTCCGTCGCACAGTGTCCTCTCTGTGCTGCGATGCATTTCAGCTGGATGTGTGCCCTTGGACGTTTTTGCAGCTGAAGCAGGGACTGGGGTTGGCAGGCCCCTCCACTACCCCTGGATCTTAAGATCATTCTGTCTGTCTTCAGCTCCTCCATGGAGCACTTACCATTCCCCGCCAGCTGCCACGTCCTCGCCACCTCCATGGCTCTGTGTTGCCCGCAGCAGTATGATGACGTCGGTGCACGCTGAGCTGCAGAATGACATGCCCTGCTCTGCCCCACTCCCTCTGGCACCTCCACTTGGCTAATTTGCATGCAATGCGCCTGAAGCATGCATGCAACAAAAACGAACACTCAGCTAAAGTGGCCGATGCGACATGGCCGGGCCCCTCTGCTGCGGCCATACTACAGGTTGCAGCTGTGACTGGGGCCCGGTCGGGACTTAATAAAGTAATGTAATTACTCCGGCCGAGCCCGGGCCCCACTATTCACCAGGCCCCATATACCAATAAGGGCAGTAATGCTATGATGCAGTCATGGCGAACCTTTTACAGGCCGAGTGCCCAAACTGTAGCCCTAAACCCATTTTTCTTTCCGAAGTGCCAACCAATCCTATTATGTAAATAGTTGATTGTAACCTTACCTTTGCAGTCTTCTCTTCTCTTCAGCGGGGGGCATCACGCTCATGCTTACCACACATTGAAGCTGAGCCCCTGCCCTTTCCAGACACAGCAGTTGGATTGATCTTTCTGGAAAAAAATTGCATCATATTAGACAGAGATTTTAGCCTGGAATGTAATCCACATCTACATTTCAAAGTCTGAACATCCTGAAAACCCATAAAAACGTATGAGTTGCTCCCCTCCCCTTCATTGTGTAGTTATGTCCCCCTTCCTGGCCATGTATTTCCTACATTCTGGTATATTTGTCCCCATCCTGGTAAATATTCCTCATCCTGGTAAATGTACCCCATCCTGGTAAATGTACCCCATCCAGGCATGTTCCCTTATCCTGGTAAATGTCCCCTTTCCTGGTAAACGTACCCCATCCTGGAAAAATCTACCCCATCCTGATAAATGTCACCCTTCCTGCTAAATGTTCCCCATCCTGGCAATTTTCCTCATCCTGGCAATTTTCCTCATCCTGGCATGTTCATGTACCCCCATCCTTTCATGTTTCCCCCCATCCTGGTAAATGTATCCCCCATCCTGGTAAATGTACTCCATCCTGGCATGTTCCCCTTCCTGCTAAATGTACCCCATCCTGGCATGTTTCCCCCCATCCTTGCAGTCATGTTTCCCGCCATCCTTGCAGTCATGTTTCCCCCCATCCTTGCAGTCATGTTTCCCCCCATCCTTGCAGTCATGTTTCCCCCATCTTTGCAGTCATGTTTCCCCCCATCTTTGCACGTTTCTCTCCATCCTTGCAGCCATGTTTCCCCCATCCTTGCAGCCATGTTTCCCCCATCCTTGCAGCCATGTTTCCCCCATCCTTGCAGCCATGTTTCCCCCATCTTTGCAGCCATGTTTGCCCCGTGCTCTCCATGTTTGCCCTGTGCTCTCCATGTTTGCCCCGTGCTCTCCATGTTTGCCCCGTGCTCTCCATGTTTGCCCCCGTGCTCTGTGTTTGCCCCCGTGCTCTGTATGTATGCCCCGTGCTCTGTATGTTTGCCCCCGTGCTCTGTATGTTTGCCCCCGTGCTCTGTATGTTTGCCCCCGTGCTCTGTATGTTTGCCCCGTGCTCTGTATGTTTGCCCCCGTGCTCTGTATGTATGCCCCGTGCTCTGTATGTTTGCCCCCGTGCTCTGTATGTTTGTCCCCGTGCTCTGTATGTTTGCCCCTGTGCTCTGGGTTTGCCCCCGTGGTCGGTTTGCCCCCGTGCTCTGGGTTTGCCCCCGTGCTCTGTATGTTTGCCCCCGTGCTCTGTATGTTTTCCCCCGTGCTCTGTATGTTTGCCCCCGTGCTCTCTATGTTTGCCCCCGTGCTCTGGGTTTGCCCCCGTGCTCTGGGTTTGCCCCCGTGGTCGGTTTGCCCCCGTGCTCTGGGTTTGCCCCCGTCCTGGCACAGCCGCACACAGCTTGAAAATAAAAAAAAACAAACTCACCTTGCAGCCCCTGCTCCTCCGCTGCGCGCCGCCCTCAGTCAGTTCAGAAAGATCCCGCGCGCCCACAGGACGCTAGCGCCACCTACTGACACCCCTCCGTCTCCTAGGCAACAGGCCTGCGGCTCAGGAGAGGAGGCGTGTCAGAGGCAGGAGAGATGTCTCTTCCGCTCCAACACCAGTTTGTACTGTCGGCGCGACCACACCGACAGTACAAAGTGGCTCAGTGTGGCAACAGCGCGCGTGCCAGCACAAAGGGCTCTGCGTGCCCAGTGTGGCACGCGTGCCATAGGTTCGCCATCACTGCTATGATGGCTTCCCTGTCCGGTTGTATTAAAATATAAAAGGGCATTCCAGGGATTTTTAGATAGGTCAATATAGAAAAGAGAGAAAATGATAAACTAGTACAAAACCAGGTCAGTCTAGGGCAGAGGTCCCAAACCTGTGGCTTGGGAGCCATATGTGGCTCTCAAAACCATGATGAGTGGTTTATGGCTGTGTGCCAGCTTGGAGCATTAGCACCAGGTCTAGCAAACAGCTATGAAGAGCAGGTCTCCAGATGGTGAATTATGCAAGTAGCCCTACACAGAAGAGCAAATATAGATGTGTGTATACCAGTCTAGGGGTTGGAGCAATAAATTAAGTATGGTATTCTGGAGATAGGATGATGCTGCCAGTTAGATGGTTGCTTGAAGCTGTATGTAGATAGTGTGGTGGGAGTGTTTGATACGAGAATACCAAATGGGGGATGGTGGGAACCCCTGGATAGAAGTATTCGGTCTTCGTCTGATTTTTGTGGGGAAGTTTTGGCCATCATGATACTGATATTTAGGGCTCTGTGAGGAAGGAGCTGGATATCACTCCTCAGAGGGCTCTGGATATATATTATGACTTCTCTCAAGAGAAGAATATTGCTCTCAAGGTAACATGTCTCTCTATAAGCCACATCCTCGGAAACAAGGGAGAAACCTTTATGGCCTTGGCATTTTGGGTCGGTTCCATATACCACTTACTAAAGGACTTTAAGATGATTCTATCATTAACTGTTGACTGTAACACTGTAAGTGTTGACTGAACAATATGAATCTGACACCAGGCCCAGTCCCATTCCGCAGCCTCTCTAATTACCCCCATTTACCCCTGATGAAACTATCCTAGCGACACGCGTTGGGTGGATCAGGTGATATGGTGCCCCATCTGTCTCTGTGTCATACATTTTGCCATGCCATTATTGTGTTCTTTAAATAATCCTCCATTACTAGATTTATCAGATTGTTTATGGGTGGTTCCCTGTATACCACATATATGATTATTTTGTCTATGTAGATTCCACCATAGTTCTACTTGAATAACTTTGGCATCTGTGTAATCTTGTTTAAATACTGTTGATATTATTCTCCTCATATTTATCTTCTGCATAATTGGCGTTTTATAGGGATGGACTTGATATCATCTGTTTTTATATACATTTGTTTGTCTTTAAGTAGTTTTTTATGTGGTTTACTACAATGATCAAAAGGTATGTGTGGAGAAAAAAAAGGTACAGAACTTCAGGAAAAGAACATCTCGCCAACCATTAAGCATGGGGTTGGATGAGTCATGCTTTGGGGTCGTGTTGCAGCCAATGGCATGGGCAACATATCATGTGTAGAGGGAAGAATGGATTCAATGAAACTTCAAAAAATTCTTGATACAAACATAACACCAACTGTAAAAAAAAAGCTGAAGTTGAAAAGAGGATGGCTTCTCCACATGGATAATGATCAAAATAATCCACATAATCCACAATAGATTACCTCAAAAGGAGCAAACTGAAGGTTTAAAATGACCCTCACAGTCCCCTGATCTAAACATAATTGAAAATCTGTGGCTAGACCTCAAAAGAGCAGTGCATGCAAGATGACCCAGGAATCTCACAGAACTGGAAGACTTTTCCAAGGAAGAATGGATAAAAATCCCTTAAACAAGACTTGAAAAACTCTTGGCTGCTATAAAAAGAGTTTACAAGCTGTGATACTTGCCAAAGTGGGTGCTACGAGGTACTAACCATGCAGGCCACCCAAACTTTTGCATCGGCCCATTTTTGTTAATTTTAAAATGTAAAAGATTAACTTTTTTTTTGCCTAAAATACAATTTACAGTGCTGGCCAAAAGTATTGGCACCCCTGCAATTCTGTCAGATAATACTCAGTTTCTTCTTGAAAATGATTGCAATCACAAATTCTTTGGTATTATTATCTTCATTTAATTTGTTTTCAATGAAGAAGAAAAAAAAAATTTGTCATAAAGCCAAATTGGATATAATTCCACACCAAACATAAAAAAGGGGGTGGACAAAACATAAAAAAGGGGGTGGACAAAAGTGTTGGCACTGTTTGAAAAATCATGTGATGCTTCTCTAATTTGTGTAATTAGCAGCACCTGTAACTTACCTGCGGCACCTAACAGGTGTTGGCAAGAACTAAATCACACTTGCAGCCAGTTGACATGGATTAAAGTTGACTCAACCTCTGTCCTGTGTCCTTGTGTGTACCACATTGAGCATGGAGAAAAGAAAGAAGACCAAAGAACTGTCTGAGGACTTGAGAATCCAAATTGTGAGGAAGCATGAGCAATCTCAAGGCTACAAGTCCATCTCCAAAGACCTGAAAGTTCCTGTGTCTACGGTGCGCAATGTCATCAAGAAGTTTAAAGCCCATGGCACTGTGGCTAACCTCCCTAGATGTGGAAGGAAAAGAAAAATTGACGAGAGATTTCAACGCAAGATTGTGCGGATGGTGGATAAAGAACCTCGACTAACATCCAAACAAGTTCAAGCTGCCCTGCAGTCCAAGGGTACAACAGTGTCAACCCGTACTATCCGTCGGCGTCTGAATGAAAAGGGACTGTATTGTAGGATACCCAGGAAGACCCCACTTCTTACCCCGAGACATAAAAAAGCCAGGCTGGAGTTTGCCAAAACTTACCTGAGAAAGCCTAAAATGTTTTGGAAGAATATTCTCTGGTCAGATGAGACAAAAGTAGAGCTTTTTGGGAAAAGCCATCAACATAGAGTTGACAGGAAAAAAAAAAAGAGGCATTCAAAGAAAAGAACACGGTCCTTACAGTCAAACATGGCGGAGGTTCCCTGATGTTTTGGGGTTGCTTTGCTGCCTCTGGCACTGGACCACTTGACCGTGTGCATGGCATTATGAAGTCTGAAGACTACCAACAAATTTTGCAGCATAATGTAGGGCCCAGTGTGAGAAAACTGGGTCTTCCAGCAGGACAATGACCCAAAACACACTTCAAAAAGCACTAGAAAAAGGTTTGATAGGAAGCACTGGAGACTACTAAAGTGGCCAGCAATGAGTCCAGACCTGAATCCCATAGAACACCTGTGGAGAGGTCTCAAAATGGCAGTTTGGAGAAGGCACCCTTCAAATCTCAGGGACCTGGAGCAGTTTGCCAAAGAAGAATGGTCTAAAATTCCAGCAGAGCATTGTAAGAAACTCATTGATGGTTACCGGAAGAGGTTGTTCGCAGTTATTTTGGCTAAAGGTTGTGCAACCAAGTATTAGGCTAAGGGTGCCAATACTTTTGTCTGGCCCATTTTTGGAGTTTTGTGTGAAATGATATGATTTTTGTTTCATTCTCTTTTGTGTTTTTTCATTGCAAGCAAAATAAATGAAGATTGGAATTGGAGGGGTGCCAATACTTTTAGCCAGCACTGTATTTTCAACTTGCTTAGCTGTTCACAATAACAGTAATTTTGACCAGGGGTGCCACTTTTATATGGCACCCTAGAGTATTACTGAAAAGGAAAGATGCAAATCAGAGATACGATGTACAGTTTAATAGCCATGTAAACAGGATATATAGGTGAGAGGAGAAGCAGGGTAGTGGAAGAGGGTGGTAGTAATGTGTGGACAAAAAAAATGTAGAGTTTGTGGTGGTACACTGGAGATCAAAATTAGAGAACAATGTTGTCATCCTAGGTACGGGGAAGTTGAAGTGCATGGCGAAAGGGAAATCCTGTGTCTATGGAGAGGAAATATGGTGACCCCTGAGCGAACCAACTGCTAGCCCCTGGGTTCTCTCACCACCCTAGATAGGTTCTGCACCTATGCGCCGAGCCGGATACCTGACCCTACGTATCCCTAGTGCTGGGCCCTAAATAGGGAATGGATGGGATGATCTCTTTATCAACCCCACTAAACAACTATAGAAGACAGGGGTTAAAGCATGAACTACGTATCATTAGATGACTCAGAAGTTCAGCAGAGCTTTCCGCAACAATACCATAGAGGAGTACAAACCACCTGCTTGCAACCTCAACTTGAAGGAACAGAAAATGTCCCCGTCACGGTCCAAAGGAAGGAAGGGGTATTTAAACACCAAGAAAATACTGACAATCAACAGATGGGAGGAAGTTGAGCTCCTGCTGGGTCCAAAAGGAAGAGAGAAGAATCCATCAGGAAAGCTACCTATACCAATGAATACTAAAAGCAGGAACATGGAAAGTCAGGGAGCATTCTGCACAGCCAGACGCCGTGACCTTCGATAGCCAGAAACCACATGACTGACTGTCACACCTCTGACAAATGTATGATCACTTGACCTTTTCAGAAACAATGTAATCTACATTGATCAACATTTGATGTTTTTTTGTAAGGGGTGCACCATGCCACTAGAACAGGGTTTTACAAAAGATTCAAAGTTTATCAACATAAAACCTTTATTTTGCCCAAAACGTGATGATCATAATTAGAGAACAGCAATGACTGTAGCACAGAGAAAGATTATAACTACATTTTCTGAAGGCAACAACAGTCACTAATCAGTAGCACGTGTACAGGCCTTTGCTTTGAATGACTTCAGCAGATCTGCGGCCACAGGACATCACTAGTCTATAGGATCCAGACAACCTCAGTGACAGCTCAGCCGATCACACGGCTCTCTTCATTAGCTGCGTGCAGGTGACAGGAGCGGCTGTGTCTTCTGCTGCTCCTGTCACCTGCATGCAGCAGAGCTGGATGCGACGCTGGAGGACCGTGGATTACGCCGGACAAGGAGGGCTTTGTTGTGGGTAATAAATTGGTAATGAGGGAATGTGTTTGTGTTTTTAATTTCTAATAAAGGATTTTTTCGGGTGTGTGTGTTGTGAGACTGTGACCGGGGTTATCTATGACGGCCGGTACGTCTCGCCCCGGTTGCGCTCACTCCATGTATAGAAAGCAACTCCACTCCAGGGTTAATGTTTTCTCTGCAGGCTGAAAGGAGGATTAAAAGGAAACAGGAACATGGGCGTGGGGCCCTAGTGTGGGGGAGTGAACACAACTCCCTGAGTATCTGCCAGGGGAACACATGTGTATTGTTTTTGGACTTTTGGTTTGTGCAATAAACCGTGTGCTGTGACCTTTGGTGCCTGGATCCCGTGTCTTCTGCCGTGCAGCCGACCACGCTACCTCACAGATGGTGGAGAATGCGGGCATGCCAGCCCGGTGAGGTGTAGCATCCATCCCTGATGACCCGGTAGCACATGTCCTAGATTCGAGCGGCTATACTACAGCCCAAACCCGGCGACGCCATGGAGGACATACTAAAGCAGCTGGCTCAGGCTAATGCACAGCAACAGCAGGCTAATGCACAGCAACAACAGGCTAATGCACAGCAGCAACAGACAAATGCACACCTGCTCCGGTCGTTGGATCGTCAGCAGCAATCCTTGAAATTGCAGGAACAAAGACACCAAGAACAGATGGTTCTCCTGGCCAAGTCGATCCGTGCCGGACCGGCAGCAACAACCCCGGGACCGGGTGACGACGGCAGCGTCCGGAAAGTGGTGAGACAAGCGTTGCAAAAGATGACCCCGGGGGATGATGTGGAAGCGTTCCTGGCGGTGTTTGAGCGGGTGGCCGAGCGGGAGAAGCTGCCGACCCCCCAGTGGGCTGAGGTATTGTCGCCCTATCTGACGGGGGAGCCCCAAAAAGCGTACTTGGACCTCTGTACCGAGGACGCCATAGAATATGCGACCCTGAAAGCCGAAATACTTGCTCGGTTGGGGGTGAATACCTATGTACGGGCTCAGCGGGTGAATCAGTGGTTCTATGAGGAAGCCAAACCCGTACGCTCCCAGGCCTATGACTTATTGCATCTGGTAAAGAAGTGGTTGCAGCCTGACACTCTGAGCCCTGCGCAAATGGTGGAAAGGGTAGTAGTTGATCGCTTTGTGCGCACTTTACCCGTCACCATTCAACGGTGGGTAGGACAGGGCGACCCAAGTACCCTGGACCAATTAGTGTGCCTGATGGAGCGGCATGTGGCTACGCAGGACTTGATACGGGACACTGAGACTTTGCGTACCGCCCGTCGGTCCGGCCCCTCAAAGCCTAGGGCCAAGGACCCACCGCTGACACCGGTGCGGGAGTCCGCTACCGTCCCGTCTGAGGCCGCGCCCGCCGTCCCTGAGGTCCGGAAGGCTATGTACCCTAAACGACAACTCGTCAAGGGGGTTTCCTTCCCTATTAGATGTTGGCGGTGCCAGCGGGTGGGACATATGGAAGCCCAGTGTCCCCTCACCACGGAGCCCATGGATTGTGGGGTTACCCGGCGGGGTTCAATGTATGCTCAGGTGGTATGTACCGCTGACCTTGTCTCCCCGGAGACTGCGCCCCACTTGTGCCAAATACAGGTGAATGGATGTCCGGTTACAGGCTTGTTGGATTCCGGAAGCTTAGTGACCCTTGTGCGATCAACCCTAAGGGCTGAAGTAAAGGCCACAGGACGTACCGTGGGGGTGGTTTGCATACATGGGGACCGCCGAGACTATCCCACGGGGATTGTCACCATCACAGCACCCTGCGGTCAGGTGCAACATGAGGTGGGACTTATTAACACTCTTCCCTATGACGTGATCCTAGGAAGGGATCTGCCCAATTTTTGGACTCTATGGAAGGGGCCTCCTAAGTCCCCTCAGATATTGGACAGTCCGCGACCTGAGCCCGACAATCCCGAATCCGGGACGCCTGCCGTAGGGGTCCCCATGATAGGGACAGAATGTGAACCCGATAGGTCGCCCCTAGAGGTATTGGCAGGAGAGGCTGAGATGGTCGAGCCCATCCCGGATTTGGAGGCGTCCCCGGATACGTTTGGGACAGCCCAACTCCAGGACCCTACATTAATACATGCCCGGAGTCGGGTGATAGTGGTTGACGGGGTGGCACAGCTGCCCGGTGCCCAGGTAAGGTACCCCCATTTCGCTCTTAAGCAGGATTTACTCTACCGGGTAGATGAAATACGGGGCGTGGGGGTAGAGCAGTTGGTGGTGCCCCAGCCATATCGCCGGCGGGTCCTCGACTTGGCTCATAAACACCTGATGAGTGGCCACCTAGGGGTCAAGAAAACGCAGGAGCGAATATTGCAAAGGTTCTATTGGCCCGGGGTCTTTGGGGAGGTAAAACGGTTCTGCAAAACCTGCCCGGAGTGTCAGCTTACCGCACCCCTGGCCCACTTTCGCAGTCCGTTGGTACCATTACCCATTATAGAAGTCCCTTTTGAACGGATAGGGATGGATCTGGTGGGGCCCCTCGTAAAGTCCGCTCGAGGGCACCAACACATCCTAGTGATCGTTGACTATGCCACCCGGTATCCAGAGGCGATACCTCTCAGACATACTGCGGCGAAGCTTATAGCTCGGGAGTTGTTTGCTGTGTTCTGCCGGGTGGGGTTGCCCAAGGAGATCCTTACGGATCAGGGGACCCCGTTCATGTCTAAAGTGACCAAAGAGCTATGCCGGCTACTCCAGATCAAGCAGTTGCGTACGTCTGTGTATCATCCTCAGATGGACGGTTTAGTGGAACGATTCAATAAAACCCTGAAAACCATGCTCAAAAGGGTGATTTCCAAAGACGGGAAAGACTGGGATATGATGCTTCCCTATTTGATGTTTGCCATACGAGAGGTGCCACAGGCATCCACGGGGTTTTCGCCTTTTGAGTTGTTATACGGGCGACATCCCCGGGGATTGTTGGACCTGGCAAAGGAAACATGAGAGCAAGAGCCCACCCCCCATAAAAGTGTGATTGAACACATTTTAGGAATGCAGAACCGCATAAGCGCGGTCATGCCAATCGTGAAGGAGCATTTACAGGAGGCTCAGGCCGCGCAAAGCGGCCGCTACAATAGACAAGCCACCGTGCGGACCTTTAAACCCGGGGATCGGGTGTTGGTATTGATCCCCACGGCGGAGAGTAAATTCCTGGCTCAGTGGCAAGGCCCCTACGAGATAAAGTAAAGAGTCGGGGTGGTCAACTATAAGGTATTGCAGCCCAGTAGGCGGAAACCTGAACAAATATACCATGTCAACCTATTAAAACCTTGGCAGGAACGTGAAAGCCTGATGGTTGCTTTTTCCCCATCTCCCTCCTCTTCGGGTCGTTCAAACCCGGCTCCAGCGACCTCCGGAGAGGACGAACCGGAAGTAAGGATTGGAGAAGCCCTCACCAAGCAACAGAGGCGAGAGGCCAGACGGCTGGTTCAGCAGAACCCCGATGTCTTCTCCGAGCTGCCTGGTAGGACCAGTCTGATACGACATGACATTGTCACCGAGCCTCACTTGAAGGTACGCCTGAAGCCATACCGGGTGCCGGAGGCTCGAAGACAAGCCATATCAGAGGAAGTGCAGACAATGCTACGCCTGGGGGTCATCGAAAAATCCCGGAGTGAATGGGCTAGTCCCATTGTCCTAATACCAAGACCCGATGGCTCCTTAAGGTTCTGCAATGACTTTAGGAGATTGAACGAAGTATCCAAGTTCGATCTCTACCCCATGCCCCGGGTGGATGAGCTGATTGATAGGCTGGGACAGGCGCGATATTTCGCCACGCTCGACCTGACCAAGGGGTACTGGCAGGTGCCACTGACGGAGTCCGCCAAGGAGAAAACCGCTTTTGTTACGCCGGAGGGTCTCTTCCACTATGTTGTCTTGCCTTTTGGGTTACATGGCGCTCCGGCCACGTTCCAGAGGTTGATGGACTTGGTGCTGGAACCCCACCAGGCGTATGCATCAGCGTACCTTGATGACATCATTATTTACAGCTCTGAGTGGCAGACCCACTTAGAACAGGTACAAGCGGTGGTGAACGCGCTCCGAACAGCCGGATTGACAGCCAATCCCAAGAAATGTGCGTTGGGGCTCACGGAATCCCGCTACTTGGGCTACGTAATAGGCCAAGGAGTGATTAAGCCCCAAATTAACAAAGTTGAGGCGATCCAGAAGTGGCCTAGACCCCTGACCACGAAGCAGGTTAGGGCCTTCCTGGGTATCGTGGGGTACTACAGGAGGTTTGTAAAAAATTTTGCGGGACTATCAGCCCCCTTGACGGACCTTCTCAAAGACAAGAAGGCCGTCATGGTGCGCTGGACACCGCAGGCCGAGGACTCCTTCCGGGCCTTGAAGGGGGTCCTGTGCGGACAGCCCGTTCTTGTCAACCCTGATTTCCGGAAGGAGTTCATAGTACAGACTGATGCCTCGGAGGTCGGCCTGGGGGCAGTGCTGTCTCAGGTGGTTCAGGGGGAGGAACACCCCGTCACCTTCTTAAGTAGGAAGCTCACCCCTCCCGAGCGGAATTATAGCGTAGTGGAGAAGGAGTGCCTGGCGATCAAGTGGGCCTTGGAGTCCCTACGCTATTACCTGCTGGGACGACAGTTTCGCTTGGTGACTGATCACTCTCCGCTGGTCTGGATGAGGTCCGCCAAGGAACGGAATGCCCGGGTTACCCGGTGGTTCCTTTCTCTGCAGAACTTCCGGTTTACGGTTGAACACCGGGCCGGTAGGTTGCAGGGCAACGCCGATGCCTTGTCCCGCGGCCCGTGTTTGATGGCAGGAGTTCAACCCCGCTCGCTTGAACTGAGGGGGGGGTATGTGAGACTATGACCGGGGTTATCTATGACGGCCGGTACGTCTCGCCCCGGTTGCGCTCACTCCATGTATAGAAAGCAACTCCACTCCAGGGTTAATGTTTTCCCTGCAGGCTGAAAGGAGGGTTAAAAGGAAACAGGAACATGGGCGTGGGGCCCTAGTGTGGGGGAGTGTACACAACTCCCTGAGTATCTGCCAGGGGAACACATGTGTATTGTTTTTGGACTTTTGGTTTGTGCAATAAACCGTGTGCTGTGACCTTTGGTGCCTGGATCCCGTGTCTTCTGCCGTGCAGCCGACCACGCTACCTCACAGTGTGTTTATTTACTGTCACTTACAGATTAATCATGGAAGGAATCTCGGGGAGACGCCTGACATGATTAATCTAGGACTTATTGGCAGCTATTGGCTGCCAATAACTCCTTATTACCCCGATTTGCCAACGCACCAGGGCAAATCGGGAAGAGCCGGGTACAGTCCCAGAACTGTCGCATCTAATGTATGCGGCAATTCTGGGCGGCTGCTGACTGATATTGTTAGGCTGGGGGGCTCCCCATAACGTGGGGCTCCCCATCCTGAGAATACCAGCCTTCAGCTGTATGGCATTATCTGGCTGGTATTAAAATAGGGGGAACCGCACGCCGGATTTTTTAATTATTTATTTATTTTACTGCACAGTATAGACACGCCCACCGGCTGCTGTGATTGGGTGCAGTGACACAGCTGTCACTCAGCGTGTGGGCGTGTCTCACTGCAACCAATCACATTTGCCGGTGGGCGGGGAAAGCAGGGAATACGAGATTGTTTAATGAGCGGCCGGCTTTTTCAAAAAAGGAAAAGCCGCTGGAGCAGAGGGAACGCCGTGCAGCGCCGGTGATCGGGGATCGGTGAGTATGAGAGAGGGGGGGACACTTCAGTCACTCGGGGGATTAGCGGTCACCGGTGAATCCTTCACCGGTGACCGCTAATCAGGACGCTACACAGACAGAGCCGCGGAGTCGCTGTAAAGTCCCCTTTACACACTGAAACTTGCTAGCGATGCATGCTGCACAGCGGGAAACAAAGGACCTAGGAATGGTCCTGAACGATTTGTAGCGATCACAACTTCACAGCAGGGGCCAGGTCGCTGATAGGTTTCACACACTGCAATGTCGCTGGGGAGGTCGCTGTAACGTCACAAAACCGGTGACGTTACAGCGATGTCGTTTGCGATGTTGCAGTGTGTAAACCCAGCTTAACACCAATAACTTGCAGGTATTTGACAGTGTTCTCTAATGTTTATCGTTTATCAGTGTTCTTTTTCATTTACCGTATTTTTTATTTTATAAGCCGCACTGGATTATAAGACGCACCCCAAATTTAGAGAAAAATAGGAAAAAATAATTATTAGGCTATGTGCGCACGTTGCGTACAGTTCACTGCAGAAATTTCTGCAGCGATCTGAAGAGCACATGTGCGCTTCTAATCGCTGCAGAAAATGTCCGTAGTGAAGCCGATTCCATGCGCTCTGCCTGCAGCTCCTGCCATAGACAGAGCAGGAGCTGCCGGCAAAGCGCAGGAAAGAAGTGACATGTCACTTCTTTTTACGCAGCGCTTCGGCAGTAGCCAAAGCGCTGCGCTCTAAAACGCCACGTGCGCACGGCCCCTGCACAATCTCCATAGACTGTGCAGGGGACGCAGGACGCATGCAGCTACGCTGCGCTACAAAGCGCAGCGTGACTGCATGTATTTGCGCAACGTGCGCACATAGCCTTAATGTTAAAATGAGTGTCCATCTTATAATTCTAGTGCGTCTTAATCCTAATGCTCACTAGGGGGGAGCGGCGGTGGTGGAGGGGCTTAGGAAGGTCACAGGAGGCCGGGTTGGCGATGCTGTGGGCTCAGAGGAGGGGGTGATGCGTTTCAGGAGGGTTGGCAATACTGTGGGCTCGGGGGTGTAGCGGTGAGCGCAATTGAATCCCCTGGGTAGGAGGCAGGGTCACAGGATGCGCTTGGGGGTGTCGCGGAGGGCGATTTGCGGAGGTGTCACAGGATGGTGTGTCTCAGCGGCAGGTGCATTGAGCTGAAAGCCGGCACCATTGAACCGTCCGCAGTTGACGAAATGGACTTATCTAAAATCTATATCAGCCATTGCTGCTCTCCTCTCCTGCACACCCTATCAGCCATTACTGCTCTCCTGTCCTGCACACCCTATCAGCCATTACTGCTCTCCTGTCCTGCACACCCTATCAGCCATTGCTGCTCTCCTGTCCTGCACATCCTATCAGCCATTACTGCTCTCCTGTCCAACACATCCTATCAGCCATTACTGCTCTCCTCTCCTGCACATCCTATCAGCCATTACTGCTCTCCTCTCCTGCACATCCTATCAGCCATTACTGCTCCCCTGTCCTGCACATCCTATCAGCCATTACTGCTCTCCTCTCCTGCACATCCTATCAGCCATTACTGCTCTCCTGTCCTGCACATCCTATCAGCCATTACTGCTCTCCTCTCCTGCACATCCTATCAGCCATTACTGCTCTCCTGTCCTGTACATCCTATCAGCCATTACTGCTCCCCTGTCCTGCACATCCTATCAGCCATTACTGCTCTCCTCTCCTGCACACCCTGTCAGCCATTACTGCTCTCCTGTCCTGCACACCCTATCAGCCATTACTGCTCTCCTCTCCTGCACACCCTATCAGCCATTGTTGCTCTCCTGTCCTGCACCTCCTATCAGCCATTACTGCTCTCCTGTCCTGCACCTCCTATCAGCCATTACTGCTCTCCTGTCCTGCACATCCTATCAGCCATTACTGCTCTCCTCTCCTGCACACCCTATCAGCCATTACTGCTCTCCTGTCCTGCACATCCTATCAGCCATTACTGCTCTCCTGTCCTGCACATCCTATCGGCCATTGCTGCTCTCCTCTCCTGCACATCCTATCAGCCATTACTGCTCTCCTGTCCTGCACATCCTATCAGCCATTGCTGCTCTCCTCTCCTGCACATCCTATCAGCCATTGCTGCTCTGCTCTCCTGCACATCCTATCAGCCATTGCTGCTCTCCTCTCCTGCACATCCTATCAACCATTGCTGCTCTCCTGTCCTGCACATCCTATCAGCCATTACTGCTCTCCTGTCCTGCACATCCTATCAGCCATTGCTGCTCTCCTGTCCTGCACATCCTATCAGCCATTGCTGCTCTCCTGTCCTGCACATCCTATCAGCCATTACTGCTCTCCTGTCCTCTCCTGCACATCCTATCAGCCATTACTGCTCTCCTGTCCTCTCCTGCACATCCTATCAGCCATTACTGCTCTCCTGTCCTGCACATCCTATCAGCCATTACTGCTCTTCTGTCCTGCACATCCTATCAGCCATTGCTGCTCCCCTGTCCTGCACATCCTATCAGCCATTGCTGCTCTCCTCTCCTGCACATCCTATCAGCCATTACTGCTCTCCTGTGCTGCACATCCTATCAGCCATTACTGCTTTCCTGTCCTGCACATCCTATCAGCCATTACTGCTCCCCTCTCCTGCACATCCTATCAGCCATTACTGCTCTCCTCTCCTGCACATCCTATCAGCCATTACTGCTCTCCTGTCCAACACATCCTATCAGCCATTACTGCTCCCCTCTCCTGCACATCCTATCAGCCATTACTGCTCTCCTGTCCTGCACATCCTATCAGCCATTACTGCTCTCCTGTCCTGCACATCCTATCAGCCATTACTGCTCTCCTGTCCAACACACCCTATCAGCCATTACTGCTCCCCTCTCCTGTCCTGCACATCCTATCAGCCATTACTGCTCCCCTGTTCTGCACATCCTATCGGCCATCACTGCTCTCCTCTCCTGCACATCCTATCAGCCATTACTGCTCTCCTCTCCTGCACATCCTATTGGCCATTACTGCTCTCCTCTCCTGCACATCCTATCGGCCATTACTGCTCTCCTGTCCTGCACATCCTATCAGCCATTACTGCTCCCCTCTCCTGTCCTGCACATCCTATCAGCCATTACTGCTCTCCTGTCCTGCACATCCTATCAGCCATTACTACTCTCCTGTCCTGGACGTCCTATCAGCCATTACTGCTCTTCTGTCCTGCACATCCTATCAGCCATTACTGCTCTCCTGTCCTGCACATCCTATCGGCCATTGCTGCTCTCCTGTCCTGCACATCCTATCGGCCATTACTGCTCTCCTGTCCTGCACATCCTATCAGCCATTACTGCTCCCCTCTCCTGTCCTGCACATCCTATCAGCCATTACTGCTCTCCTGTCCTGCACATCCTATCGGCCATTGCTGCTCTCCTCTCCTGCACATCCTATCAGCCATTACTGCTCCCCTCTCCTGTCCTGCACATCCTATCAGCCATTACTGCTCTCCTGTCCTGCACATCCTATCAGCCATTGCTGCTCTCCTGTCCTGTCCTGCACATCTATCAGCCATTACTGCTCTCCTGCACATCCTATCAGCCATTCCTGCTCTCCTGTCCTCTCCTGCACATCCTATCAGCCATTACTGCTCTCCTGTCCTGCACATCCTATCAGCCATTGCTGCTCTCCTCTCCTGCACATCCTATCAGTCATTACTGCTCTCCTGTCCTGCACATCCTATCAGCCATTACTGCTCTCCTGTCCTGCACATCCTATCGGCCATTGCTGCTCTCCTCTCCTGCACATCCTATCAGCCATTACTGCTCTCCTGTCCTGCACATCCTATCAGCCATTGCTGCTCTCCTCTCCTGCACATCCTATCAGCCATTGCTGCTCTGCTCTCCTGAACATCCTATCAGCCATTGCTGCTCTCCTCTCCTGCACATCCTATCAGCCATTACTGCTCTCCTGTCCTGCACATCCTATCAGCCATTGCTGCTCTCCTGTCCTGCACATCCTATCAGCCATTGCTGCTCTCCTGTCCTGTCCTGCACATCCTATCAGCCATTACTGCTCTCCTGTCCTCTCCTGCACATCCTATCAGCCATTACTGCTCTCCTGTCCTGCACATCCTATCAGCCATTGCTGCTCCCCTGTCCTGCACATCCTATCAGCCATTGCTGCTCTCCTCTCCTGCACATCCTATCAGCCATTACTGCTCTCCTGTGCTGCACATCCTATCAGCCATTACTGCTTTCCTGTCCTGCACATCCCATCAGCCATTACTGCTCTCCTCTCCTGCACATCCTATCAGCCATTACTGCTCTCCTGTCCAACACATCCTATCAGCCATTACTGCTCCCCTCTCCTGTCCTGCACATCCTATCAGCCATTCCTGCTCTCCTGTCCTGCACATCCTATCAGCCATTACTGCTCTCTTGTCCAACACACCCTATCAGCCATTACTGCTCCCCTCTCCTGTCCTGCACATCCTATCAGCCATTACTGCTCCCCTGTTCTGCACATCCTATCGGCCATTACTGCTCTCCTCTCCTGCACATCCTATCAGCCATTACTGCTCTCCTCTCCTGCACATCCTATTGGCCATTACTGCTCTAATCTCCTGCACATCCTATCGGCCATTACTGCTCTCCTGTCCTGCACATCCTATCAGCCATTACTGCTCTCCTGTCCTGCACATCCTATCAGCCATTACTACTCTCCTGTCCTGGACGTCCTATCAGCCATTACTGCTCTCCTGTCCTGCACATCCTATCAGCCATTACTGCTCTCCTGTCCTGCACATCCTATCGGCCATTGCTGCTCTCCTGTCCTGCACATCCTATCGGCCATTACTGCTCTCCTGTCCTGCACATCCTATCAGCCATTACTGCTCCCCTCTCCTGTCCTGCACATCCTATCAGCCATTACTGCTCTCCTGTCCTGCACATCCTATCGGCCATTGCTGCTCTCCTCTCCTGCACATCCTATCAGCCATTACTGCTCCCCTCTCCTGTCCTGCACATCCTATCAGCCATTACTGCTCTCCTGTCCTGCACATCCTATCAGCCATTGCTGCTCTCCTCTCCTGCACATCCTATCAGCCATTACTGCTCTCCTGTCCTGCACATCCTATCGGCCATTGCTGCTCTCCTCTCCTGCACATCCTATCAGCCATTACTGCTCTCCTGTCCTGCACATCCTATCAGCCATTACTGCTCTCCTGTCCTGCACATCCTATCGGCCATTGCTGCTCTCCTGTCCTGTCCTGCACATCTATCAGCCATTACTGCTCTCCTGCACATCCTATCAGCCATTCCTGCTCTCCTGTCCTCTCCTGCACATCCTATCAGCCATTACTGCTCTCCTGTCCTGCACATCCTATCAGCCATTGCTGCTCTCCTCTCCTGCACATCCTATCAGCCATTACTGCTCTCCTGTCCTGCACATCCTATCGGCCATTGCTGCTCTCCTCTCCTGCACATCCTATCAGCCATTACTGCTCTCCTGTCCTGCACATCCTATCAGCCATTACTGCTCTCCTGTCCTGCACATCCTATCGGCCATTGCTGCTCTCCTCTCCTGCACATCCTATCAGCCATTACTGCTCTCCTGTCCTGCACATCCTATCAGCCATTGCTGCTCTCCTCTCCTGCACATCCTATCAGCCATTGCTGCTCTGCTCTCCTGCACATCCTATCAGCCATTGCTGCTCTCCTCTCCTGCACATCCTATCAGCCATTACTGCTCTCCTGTCCTGCACATCCTATCAGCCATTGCTGCTCTCCTGTCCTGCACATCCTATCAGCCATTGCTGCTCTCCTGTCCTGTCCTGCACATCCTATCAGCCATTCCTGCTCTCCTGTCCTCTCCTGCACATCCTATCAGCCATTACTGCTCTCCTGTCCTGCACATCCTATCAGCCATTACTGCTCTCCTGTCCAACACATCCTATCAGCCATTACTGCTCCCCTCTCCTGCACATCCTATCAGCCATTACTGCTCTCCTGTCCTGCACATCCTATCAGCCATTACTGCTCTCCTGTCCTGCACATCCTATCAGCCATTACTGCTCTCCTGTCCAACACACCCTATCAGCCATTACTGCTCCCCTCTCCTGTCCTGCACATCCTATCAGCCATTACTGCTCCCCTGTTCTGCACATCCTATCGGCCATCACTGCTCTCCTCTCCTGCACATCCTATCAGCCATTACTGCTCTCCTCTCCTGCACATCCTATTGGCCATTACTGCTCTCCTCTCCTGCACATCCTATCGGCCATTACTGCTCTCCTGTCCTGCACATCCTATCAGCCATTACTGCTCCCCTCTCCTGTCCTGCACATCCTATCAGCCATTACTGCTCTCCTGTCCTGCACATCCTATCAGCCATTACTACTCTCCTGTCCTGGACGTCCTATCAGCCATTACTGCTCTTCTGTCCTGCACATCCTATCAGCCATTACTGCTCTCCTGTCCTGCACATCCTATCGGCCATTGCTGCTCTCCTGTCCTGCACATCCTATCGGCCATTACTGCTCTCCTGTCCTGCACATCCTATCAGCCATTACTGCTCCCCTCTCCTGTCCTGCACATCCTATCAGCCATTACTGCTCTCCTGTCCTGCACATCCTATCGGCCATTGCTGCTCTCCTCTCCTGCACATCCTATCAGCCATTACTGCTCCCCTCTCCTGTCCTGCACATCCTATCAGCCATTACTGCTCTCCTGTCCTGCACATCCTATCAGCCATTGCTGCTCTCCTGTCCTGTCCTGCACATCTATCAGCCATTACTGCTCTCCTGCACATCCTATCAGCCATTCCTGCTCTCCTGTCCTCTCCTGCACATCCTATCAGCCATTACTGCTCTCCTGTCCTGCACATCCTATCAGCAATTGCTGCTCTCCTCTCCTGCACATCCTATCAGCCATTACTGCTCTCCTGTCCTGCACATCCTATCAGCCATTACTGCTCTCCTGTCCTGCACATCCTATCGGCCATTGCTGCTCTCCTCTCCTGCACATCCTATCAGCCATTACTGCTCTCCTGTCCTGCACATCCTATCAGCCATTGCTGCTCTCCTCTCCTGCACATCCTATCAGCCATTGCTGCTCTGCTCTCCTGAACATCCTATCAGCCATTGCTGCTCTCCTCTCCTGCACATCCTATCAGCCATTACTGCTCTCCTGTCCTGCACATCCTATCAGCCATTGCTGCTCTCCTGTCCTGCACATCCTATCAGCCATTGCTGCTCTCCTGTCCTGTCCTGCACATCCTATCAGCCATTACTGCTCTCCTGTCCTCTCCTGCACATCCTATCAGCCATTACTGCTCTCCTGTCCTGCACATCCTATCAGCCATTGCTGCTCCCCTGTCCTGCACATCCTATCAGCCATTGCTGCTCTCCTCTCCTGCACATCCTATCAGCCATTACTGCTCTCCTGTGCTGCACATCCTATCAGCCATTACTGCTTTCCTGTCCTGCACATCCCATCAGCCATTACTGCTCTCCTCTCCTGCACATCCTATCAGCCATTACTGCTCTCCTGTCCAACACATCCTATCAGCCATTACTGCTCCCCTCTCCTGTCCTGCACATCCTATCAGCCATTCCTGCTCTCCTGTCCTGCACATCCTATCAGCCATTACTGCTCTCTTGTCCAACACACCCTATCAGCCATTACTGCTCCCCTCTCCTGTCCTGCACATCCTATCAGCCATTACTGCTCCCCTGTTCTGCACATCCTATCGGCCATTACTGCTCTCCTCTCCTGCACATCCTATCAGCCATTACTGCTCTCCTCTCCTGCACATCCTATTGGCCATTACTGCTCTAATCTCCTGCACATCCTATCGGCCATTACTGCTCTCCTGTCCTGCACATCTTATCAGCCATTACTGCTCTCCTGTCCTGCACATCCTATCAGCCATTACTACTCTCCTGTCCTGGACGTCCTATCAGCCATTACTGCTCTCCTGTCCTGCACATCCTATCAGCCATTACTGCTCTCCTGTCCTGCACATCCTATCGGCCATTGCTGCTCTCCTGTCCTGCACATCCTATCGGCCATTACTGCTCTCCTGTCCTGCACATCCTATCAGCCATTACTGCTCCCCTCTCCTGTCCTGCACATCCTATCAGCCATTACTGCTCTCCTGTCCTGCACATCCTATCGGCCATTGCTGCTCTCCTCTCCTGCACATCCTATCAGCCATTACTGCTCCCCTCTCCTGTCCTGCACATCCTATCAGCCATTACTGCTCTCCTGTCCTGCACATCCTATCAGCCATTGCTGCTCTCCTCTCCTGCACATCCTATCAGCCATTACTGCTCTCCTGTCCTGCACATCCTATCGGCCATTGCTGCTCTCCTCTCCTGCACATCCTATCAGCCATTACTGCTCTCCTGTCCTGCACATCCTATCAGCCATTACTGCTCTCCTGTCCTGCACATCCTATCGGCCATTGCTGCTCTCCTGTCCTGTCCTGCACATCTATCAGCCATTACTGCTCTCCTGCACATCCTATCAGCCATTCCTGCTCTCCTGTCCTCTCCTGCACATCCTATCAGCCATTACTGCTCTCCTGTCCTGCACATCCTATCAGCGATTGCTGCTCTCCTCTCCTGCACATCCTATCAGCCATTACTGCTCTCCTGTCCTGCACATCCTATCGGCCATTGCTGCTCTCCTCTCCTGCACATCCTATCAGCCATTACTGCTCTCCTGTCCTGCACATCCTATCAGCCATTACTGCTCTCCTGTCCTGCACATCCTATCGGCCATTGCTGCTCTCCTCTCCTGCACATCCTATCAGCCATTACTGCTCTCCTGTCCTGCACATCCTATCAGCCATTGCTGCTCTCCTCTCCTGCACATCCTATCAGCCATTGCTGCTCTGCTCTCCTGCACATCCTATCAGCCATTGCTGCTCTCCTCTCCTGCACATCCTATCAGCCATTACTGCTCTCCTGTCCTGCACATCCTATCAGCCATTGCTGCTCTCCTGTCCTGCACATCCTATCAGCCATTGCTGCTCTCCTGTCCTGTCCTGCACATCCTATCAGCCATTCCTGCTCTCCTGTCCTCTCCTGCACATCCTATCAGCCATTACTGCTCTCCTGTCCTGCACATCCTATCAGCCATTGCTGCTCTCCTCTCCTGCACATCCTATCAGCCATTGCTGCTCTCCTGTCCTGCACATCCTATCGGCCATTGCTGCTCTCCTCTCCTGCACATCCTATCAGCCATTACTGCTCTCCTGTCCTGCACATCCTATCAGCCATTACTGCTCTCCTGTCCTGCACATCCTATCGGCCATTGCTGCTCTCCTCTCCTGCACATCCTATCAGCCATTACTGCTTTCCTGTCCTGCACATCCTATCAGCCATTGCTGCTCTCCTCTCCTGCACATCCTATCAGCCATTGCTGCTCTGCTCTCCTGCACATCCTATCAGCCATTACTGCTCTCCTGTCCTGCACATCCTATCAGCCATTGCTGCTCTCCTGTCCTGCACATCCTATCAGCCATTGCTGCTCTCCTGTCCTGTCCTGCACATCCTATCAGCCATTACTGCTCTCCTGTCCTCTCCTGCACATCCTATCAGCCATTACTGCTCTCCTGTCCTGTCCTGCACATCCTATCAGCCAATGCTGCTCTCCTCTCCTGCACATCCTATCAGCCATTGCTGCTCTCCTCTCCTGCACATCCTATCAGCCATTACTGCTCTCCTGTCCTGCACATCCTATCAGCCATTACTGCTCTCCTCTCCTGCACATCCTATCAGCCATTACTGCTCTCCTCTCCTGCACATCCTATCAGCCATTACTGCTCTCCTGTCCTGCACATCCTATCAGCCATTACTGCTCTCCTGTCCTGCACATCCTATCAGCCATTACTGCTCTCCTCTCCTGCACATCCTATCAGCCATTACTGCTCTCCTGTCCTGCACATCCTATCAGCCATTACTGCTCCCCTCTCCTGCACATCCTATCAGCCATTACTGCTCTCCTGTCCTGTCCTGCACATCCTATCAGCCATTACTGCTCTCCTCTCCTGCACATCCTATCAGCCATTACTGCTCTCCTGTCCTGTCCTGCACATCCTATCAGCCATTACTGCTCTCCTCTCCTGCACATCCTATCAGCCATTACTGCTCCCCTCTCCTGTCCTGCACATCCTATCAGCCATTACTGCTCTCCTGTCCTGCACATCCTATCAGCCATTGCTGCTCCCCTCTCCTGCACATCCTATCAGCCATTGCTGCTCTCCTCTCCTGCACATCCTATCAGCCATTGCTGCTCCCCTCTCCTGCACATCCTATCAGCCATTACTGCTCTCCTCTCCTGCACATCCTATCAGCCATTACTGCTCTCCTCTCCTGTCCTGCACATCCTATCAGCCATTACTGCTCCCCTGTCCTGTCCTGCACACCCTATCAGCCATTGCTGCTCTCCTCTCCTGTCCTGCACATCCTATCAGCCATTGCTGCTCTCCTCTCCTGTCCTGCACATCCTATCAGCCATTACTGCTCTCCTCTCCTGCACATCCTATCAGCCATTACTGCTCTCCTCTCCTGCACATCCTATCAGCCATTACTGCTCTCCTCTCCTGCACATCCTATCAGCCATTACTGCTCCCCTGTCCTGCACATCCTATCAGCCATTACTGCTCTCCTCTCCTGCACATCCTATCAGCCATTACTGCTCTCCTGTCCTGCACATCCTATCAGCCATTACTGCTCTCCTCTCCTGCACATCCTATCAGCCATTACTGCTCTCCTGTCCTGTACATCCTATCAGCCATTACTGCTCTCTTCTCCTGCACATCCTATCAGCCATTGCTGCTCTCCTCTCCTGCACATCCTATCAGCCATTACTGCTCTCCTGTCCTGCACACCCTATCAGCTATTACTGCTCTCCTCTCCTGCACACCGTATCAGCCATTGTTCCTCTCCTGTCCTGCACCTCCTATCAGCCATTACTGCTCTCCTGTCCTGCACATCCTATCAGCCATTACTGCTCTCCTCTCCTGCACACCCTATCAGCCATTGCTGCTCTCCTCTCCTGCACATCCTATAAGCCATTGCTGCTCTCCTCTCCTGCACATCCTATCAGCCATTACTGCTCTCCTGTCCTGCACATCCTATCAGCCATTACTGCTCTCCTCTCCTGCACATCCTATCAGCCATTACTGCTCTCCTCTCCTGCACATCCTATCAACCATTACTGCTCTCCTGTCCTGCACACCCTATCAGCCATCGCTGCTCTCCTGTCCTGCACACCCTATCAGCCATTGCTGCTCTCCTGTCCTGCACATCCTATCAGCCATTACTGCTTTCCTCTCCTGCACATCCTATCAGCCATTACTGCTCTCCTCTCCTGCACATCCTATCGGCCATTACTGCTCTCCTCTCCTGCACATCCTATCAGCCATTACTGCTCTCCTCTCCTGTCCTGCACATCCTATCAGCCATTACTGCTCTCATGTCCTGCACATCCTATCGGCCATTGCTGCTCTCCTCTTCTGCACATCCTATCAGCCATTACTGCTCCCCTCTCCTGTCCTGTACATCCTATCAGCCATTACTGCTCTCCTGTCCTGCACATCCTATCAGCCATTGCTGCTCTCCTGTCCTGTCCTGCACATCCTATCAGCCATTACTGCTCTCCTGCACATCCTATCAGCCATTCCTGCTCTCCTGTCCTCTCCTGCACATCCTATCAGCCATTACTGCTCTCCTGTCCTGCACATCCTATCAGCCATTACTGCTTTCCTGTCCTGCACATCCTATCAGCCATTGCTGCTCTCCTCTCCTGCACATCCTATCAGCCATTACTGCTCTCCTGTCCTGCACATCCTATCAGCCATTGCTGCTCTCCTGTCCTGCACATCCTATCAGCCATTGCTGCTCTCCTGTCCTGTCCTGCACATCCTATCAGCCATTACTGCTCTCCTGTCCTCTCCTGCACATCCTATCAGCCATTACTGCTCTCCTGTCCTCTCCTGCACATCCTATCAGCCATTACTGCTCTCCTGTCCTGTCCTGCACATCCTATCAGCCAATGCTGCTCTCCTCTCCTGCACATCCTATCAGCCATTGCTGCTCTCCTCTCCTGCACATCCTATCAGCCATTACTGCTCTCCTGTCCTGCACATCCTATCGGCCATTGCTGCTCTCCTCTCCTGCACATCCTATCAGCCATTACTGCTCTCCTGTCCTGCACATCCTATCAGCCATTACTGCTCTCCTGTCCTGCACATCCTATCAGCCATTACTGCTCTCCTCTCCTGCACATCCTATCAGCCATTGCTGCTCTCCTCTCCTGCACATCCTATCAGCCATTACTGCTCTCCTGTCCTGCACATCCTATCGGCCATTGCTGCTCTCCTCTCCTGCACATCCTATCAGCCATTACTGCTCTCCTGTCCTGCACATCCTATCAGCCATTACTGCTCTCCTGTCCTGCACATCCTATCGGCCATTGCTGCTCTCTTCTCCTGCACATCCTATCAGCCATTACTGCTCTCCTGTCCTGCACATCCTATCAGCCATTGCTGCTCTCCTCTCCTGCACATCCTATCAGCCATTGCTGCTCTGCTCTCCTGCACATCCTATCAGCCATTGCTGCTCTGCTCTCCTGCACATCCTATCAGCCATTGCTGCTCTCCTCTCCTGCACATCCTATCAACCATTGCTGCTCTCCTCTCCTGCACATCCTATCAGCCATTACTGCTCTCCTGTCCTGCACATCCTATCAGCCATTGCTGCTCTCCTGTCCTGCACATCCTATCAGCCATTGCTGCTCTCCTGTCCTGCACATCCTATCAGCCATTACTGCTCTCCTGTCCTCTCCTGCACATCCTATCAGCCATTACTGCTCTCCTGTCCTCTCCTGCACATCCTATCAGCCATTACTGCTCTCCTGTCCTGCACATCCTATCAGCCATTACTGCTCTTCTGTCCTGCACATCCTATCAGCCATTGCTGCTCCCCTGTCCTGCACATCCTATCAGCCATTGCTGCTCTCCTCTCCTGCACATCCTATCAGCCATTACTGCTCTCCTGTGCTGCACATCCTATCAGCCATTACTGCTTTCCTGTCCTGCACATCCTATCAGCCATTACTGCTCCCCTCTCCTGCACATCCTATCAGCCATTACTGCTCTCCTCTCCTGCACATCCTATCAGCCATTACTGCTCTCCTGTCCAACACATCCTATCAGCCATTACTGCTCCCCTCTCCTGTCCTGCACATCCTATCAGCCATTACTGCTCTCCTGTCCTGCACATCCTATCAGCCATTACTGCTCTCCTGTCCAACACACCCTATCAGCCATTACTGCTCCCCTCTCCTGTCCTGCACATCCTATCAGCCATTACTGCTCCCCTGTTCTGCACATCCTATCGGCCATTACTGCTCTCCTCTCCTGCACATCCTATTGGCCATTACTGCTCTCCTCTCCTGCACATCCTATCGGCCATTACTGCTCTCCTGTCCTGCACATCCTATCAGCCATTACTGCTCCCCTCTCCTGTCCTGCACATCCTATCAGCCATTACTGCTCTCCTGTCCTGCACATCCTATCAGCCATTACTGCTCTCCTGTCCTGGACGTCCTATCAGCCATTACTGCTCTTCTGTCCTGCACATCCTATCAGCTATTACTGCTCTCCTGTCCTGCACATCCTATCAGCCATTGCTGCTCTCCTCTCCTGCACATCCTATCAGCCATTACTGCTCTCCTGTCCTGCACATCCTATCAGCCATTGCTGCTCTCCTGTCCTGCACATCCTATCAGCTATTGCTGCTCTCCTGTCCTGTCCTGCACATCCTATCAGCCATTCCTGCTCTCCTGTCCTCTCCTGCACATCCTATCAGCCATTACTGCTCTCCTGTCCTGCACATCCTATCAGCCATTGCTGCTCTCCTCTCCTGCACATCCTATCAGCCATTGCTGCTCTCCTGTCCTGCACATCCTATCGGCCATTGCTGCTCTCCTCTCCTGCACATCCTATCAGCCATTACTGCTCTCCTGTCCTGCACATCCTATCAGCCATTACTGCTCTCCTGTCCTGCACATCCTATCAGCCATTGCTGCTCCCCTCTCCTGCACATCCTATCAGCCATTGCTGCTCTCCTCTCCTGCACATCCTATCAGCCATTGCTGCTCCCCTCTCCTGCACATCCTATCAGCCATTACTGCTCTCCTCTCCTGCACATCCTATCAGCCATTACTGCTCTCCTCTCCTGTCCTGCACATCCTATCAGCCATTACTGCTCCCCTGTCCTGTCCTGCACACCCTATCAGTCATTGCTGCTCTCCTCTCCTGTCCTGCACATCCTATCAGCCATTGCTGCTCTCCTCTCCTGTCCTGCACATCCTATCAGCCATTACTGCTCTCCTCTCCTGCACATCCTATCAGCCATTACTGCTCTCCTCTCCTGCACATCCTATCAGCCATTACTGCTCTCCTCTCCTGCACATCCTATCAGCCATTACTGCTCCCCTGTCCTGCACATCCTATCAGCCATTACTGCTCTCCTCTCCTGCACATCCTATCAGCCATTACTGCTCTCCTGTCCTGCACATCCTATCAGCCATTACTGCTCTCCTCTCCTGCACATCCTATCAGCCATTACTGCTCTCCTGTCCTGTACATCCTATCAGCCATTACTGCTCTCCTCTCCTGCACATCCTATCAGCCATTGCTGCTCTCCTCTCCTGCACATCCTATCAGCCATTACTGCTCTCCTGTCCTGCACACCCTATCAGCTATTACTGCTCTCCTCTCCTGCACACCCTATCAGCCATTGTTCCTCTCCTGTCCTGCACCTCCTATCAGCCATTACTGCTCTCCTGTCCTGCACCTCCTATCAGCCATTACTGCTCTCCTGTCCTGCACATCCTATCAGCCATTACTGCTCTCCTCTCCTGCACACCCTATCAGCCATTGCTGCTCTCCTCTCCTGCACATCCTATAAGCCATTGCTGCTCTCCTCTCCTGCACATCCTATCAGCCATTACTGCTCTCCTGTCCTGCACATCCTATCAGCCATTACTGCTCTCCTCTCCTGCACATCCTATCAGCCATTACTGCTCTCCTCTCCTGCACATCCTATCAACCATTACTGCTCTCCTGTCCTGCACACCCTATCAGCCATTGCTGCTCTCCTGTCCTGCACACCCTATCAGCCATTGCTGCTCTCCTGTCCTGCACATCCTATCAGCCATTACTGCTTTCCTCTCCTGCACATCCTATCAGCCATTACTGCTCTCCTCTCCTGCACATCCTATCGGCCATTACTGCTCTCCTCTCCTGCACATCCTATCAGCCATTACTGCTCTCCTCTCCTGTCCTGCACATCCTATCAGCCATTACTGCTCTCCTGTCCTGCACATCCTATCGGCCATTGCTGCTCTCCTCTTCTGCACATCCTATCAGCCATTACTGCTCCCCTCTCCTGTCCTGCACATCCTATCAGCCATTACTGCTCTCCTGTCCTGCACATCCTATCAGCCATTGCTGCTGTCCTGTCCTGTCCTGCACATCCTATCAGCCATTACTGCTCTCCTGCACATCCTATCAGCCATTGCTGCTCTGCTCTCCTGCACATCCTATCAGCCATTACTGCTCTCCTGTCCTGCACATCCTATCAGCCATTGCTGCTCTCCTGTCCTGCACATCCTATCAGCCATTGCTGCTCTCCTGTCCTGTCCTGCACATCCTATCAGCCATTACTGCTCTCCTGTCCTCTCCTGCACATCCTATCAGCCATTACTGCTCTCCTGTCCTGTCCTGCACATCCTATCAGCCAATGCTGCTCTCCTCTCCTGCACATCCTATCAGCCATTGCTGCTCTCCTCTCCTGCACATCCTATCAGCCATTACTGCTCTCCTGTCCTGCACATCCTATCGGCCATTGCTGCTCTCCTCTCCTGCACATCCTATCAGCCATTACTGCTCTCCTGTCCTGCACATCCTATCAGCCATTACTGCTCTTCTGTCCTGCACATCCTATCAGCCATTACTGCTCTCCTCTCCTGCACATCCTATCAGCCATTGCTGCTCTCCTCTCCTGCACATCCTATCAGCCATTACTGCTCTCCTGTCCTGCACATCCTATCGGCCATTGCTGCTCTCCTCTCCTGCACATCCTATCAGCCATTACTGCTCTCCTGTCCTGCACATCCTATCAGCCATTACTGCTCTCCTGTCCTGCACATCCTATCGGCCATTGCTGCTCTCTTCTCCTGCACATCCTATCAGCCATTGCTGCTCTCCTCTCCTGCACATCCTATCAGCCATTACTGCTCTCCTGTCCTGCACATCCTATCGGCCATTGCTGCTCTCCTCTCCTGCACATCCTATCAGCCATTACTGCTCTCCTGTCCTGCACATCCTATCAGCCATTACTGCTCTCCTGTCCTGCACATCCTATCGGCCATTGCTGCTCTCTTCTCCTGCACATCCTATCAGCCATTACTGCTCTCCTGTCCTGCACATCCTATCAGCCATTGCTGCTCTCCTCTCCTGCACATCCTATCAGCCATTGCTGCTCTGCTCTCCTGCACATCCTATCAGCCATTGCTGCTCTGCTCTCCTGCACATCCTATCAGCCATTGCTGCTCTCCTCTCCTGCACATCCTATCAACCATTGCTGCTCTCCTCTCCTGCACATCCTATCAGCCATTACTGCTCTCCTGTCCTGCACATCCTATCAGCCATTGCTGCTCTCCTGTCCTGCACATCCTATCAGCCATTGCTGCTCTCCTGTCCTGTCCTGCACATCCTATCAGCCATTACTGCTCTCCTGTCCTCTCCTGCACATCCTATCAGCCATTACTGCTCTCCTGTCCTGTCCTGCACATCCTATCAGCCAATGCTGCTCTCCTCTCCTGCACATCCTATCAGCCATTGCTGCTCTCCTCTCCTGCACATCCTATCAGCCATTACTGCTCTCCTGTCCTGCACATCCTATCGGCCATTGCTGCTCTCCTCTCCTGCACATCCTATCAGCCATTACTGCTCTCCTGTCCTGCACATCCTATCAGCCATTACTGCTCTCCTGTCCTGCACATCCTATCAGCCATTACTGCTCTCCTCTCCTGCACATCCTATCAGCCATTGCTGCTCTCCTCTCCTGCACATCCTATCAGCCATTACTGCTCTCCTGTCCTGCACATCCTATCGGCCATTGCTGCTCTCCTCTCCTGCACATCCTATCAGCCATTACTGCTCTCCTGTCCTGCACATCCTATCAGCCATTACTGCTCTCCTGTCCTGCACATCCTATCGGCCATTGCTGCTCTCTTCTCCTGCACATCCTATCAGCCATTGCTGCTCTCCTCTCCTGCACATCCTATCAGCCATTACTGCTCTCCTGTCCTGCACATCCTATCGGCCATTGCTGCTCTCCTCTCCTGCACATCCTATCAGCCATTACTGCTCTCCTGTCCTGCACATCCTATCAGCCATTACTGCTCTCCTGTCCTGCACATCCTATCGGCCATTGCTGCTCTCTTCTCCTGCACATCCTATCAGCCATTACTGCTCTCCTGTCCTGCACATCCTATCAGCCATTGCTGCTCTCCTCTCCTGCACATCCTATCAGCCATTGCTGCTCTGCTCTCCTGCACATCCTATCAGCCATTGCTGCTCTGCTCTCCTGCACATCCTATCAGCCATTGCTGCTCTCCTCTCCTGCACATCCTATCAACCATTGCTGCTCTCCTCTCCTGCACATCCTATCAGCCATTACTGCTCTCCTGTCCTGCACATCCTATCAGCCATTGCTGCTCTCCTGTCCTGCACATCCTATCAGCCATTGCTGCTCTCCTGTCCTGCACATCCTATCAGCCATTACTGCTCTCCTGTCCTCTCCTGCACATCCTATCAGCCATTACTGCTCTCCTGTCCTCTCCTGCACATCCTATCAGCCATTACTGCTCTCCTGTCCTGCACATCCTATCAGCCATTACTGCTCTTCTGTCCTGCACATCCTATCAGCCATTGCTGCTCCCCTGTCCTGCACATCCTATCAGCCATTGCTGCTCTCCTCTCCTGCACATCCTATCAGCCATTACTGCTCTCCTGTGCTGCACATCCTATCAGCCATTACTGCTCCCCTCTCCTGCACATCCTATCAGCCATTACTGCTCTCCTCTCCTGCACATCCTATCAGCCATTACTGCTCTCCTGTCCAACACATCCTATCAGCCATTACTGCTCCCCTCTCCTGTCCTGCACATCCTATCAGCCATTACTGCTCTCCTGTCCTGCACATCCTATCAGCCATTACTGCTCTCCTGTCCAACACACCCTATCAGCCATTACTGCTCCCCTCTCCTGTCCTGCACATCCTATCAGCCATTACTGCTCCCCTGTTCTGCACATCCTATCGGCCATTACTGCTCTCCTCTCCTGCACATCCTATTGGCCATTACTGCTCTCCTCTCCTGCACATCCTATCGGCCATTACTGCTCTCCTGTCCTGCACATCCTATCAGCCATTACTGCTCCCCTCTCCTGTCCTGCACATCCTATCAGCCATTACTGCTCTCCTGTCCTGCACATCCTATCAGCCATTACTGCTCTCCTGTCCTGGACGTCCTATCAGCCATTACTGCTCTTCTGTCCTGCACATCCTATCAGCCATTACTGCTCTCCTGTCCTGCACATCCTATCAGCCATTGCTGCTCTCCTCTCCTGCACATCCTATCAGCCATTACTGCTCTCCTGTCCTGCACATCCTATCAGCCATTGCTGCTCTCCTGTCCTGCACATCCTATCAGCCATTGCTGCTCTCCTGTCCTGTCCTGCACATCCTATCAGCCATTCCTGCTCTCCTGTCCTCTCCTGCACATCCTATCAGCCATTACTGCTCTCCTGTCCTGCACATCCTATCAGCCATTGCTGCTCTCCTGTCCTGCACATCCTATCGGCCATTGCTGCTCTCCTCTCCTGCACATCCTATCAGCCATTACTGCTCTCCTGTCCTGCACATCCTATCAGCCATTACTGCTCTCCTGTCCTGCACATCCTATCGGCCATTGCTGCTCACCTCTCCTGCACATCCTATCAGCCATTACTGCTTTCCTGTCCTGCACATCCTATCAGCCATTGCTGCTCTCCTCTCCTGCACATCCTATCAGCCATTGCTGCTCTGCTCTCCTGCACATCCTATCAGCCATTACTGCTCTCCTGTCCTGCACATCCTATCAGCCATTGCTGCTCTCCTGTCCTGCACATCCTATCAGCCATTGCTGCTCTCCTGTCCTGCACATCCTATCAGCCATTACTGCTCTCCTGTCCTCTCCTGCACATCCTATCAGCCATTACTGCTCTCCTGTCCTGTCCTGCACATCCTATCAGCCAATGCTGCTCTCCTCTCCTGCACATCCTATCAGCCATTGCTGCTCTCCTCTCCTGCACATCCTATCAACCATTGCTGCTCTCCTCTCCTGCACATCCTATCAGCCATTACTGCTCTCCTGTCCTGCACATCCTATCAGCCATTGCTGCTCTCCTGTCCTGCACATCCTATCAGCCATTGCTGCTCTCCTGTCCTGCACATCCTATCAGCCATTACTGCTCTCCTGTCCTCTCCTGCACATCCTATCAGCCATTACTGCTCTCCTGTCCTCTCCTGCACATCCTATCAGCCATTACTGCTCTCCTGTCCTGCACATCCTATCAGCCATTACTGCTCTTCTGTCCTGCACATCCTATCAGCCATTGCTGCTCCCCTGTCCTGCACATCCTATCAGCCATTGCTGCTCTCCTCTCCTGCACATCCTATCAGCCATTACTGCTCTCCTGTGCTGCACATCCTATCAGCCATTACTGCTTTCCTGTCCTGCACATCCTATCAGCCATTACTGCTCCCCTCTCCTGCACATCCTATCAGCCATTACTGCTCTCCTCTCCTGCACATCCTATCAGCCATTACTGCTCTCCTGTCCAACACATCCTATCAGCCATTACTGCTCCCCTCTCCTGTCCTGCACATCCTATCAGCCATTACTGCTCTCCTGTCCTGCACATCCTATCAGCCATTACTGCTCTCCTGTCCAACACACCCTATCAGCCATTACTGCTCCCCTCTCCTGTCCTGCACATCCTATCAGCCATTACTGCTCCCCTGTTCTGCACATCCTATCGGCCATTACTGCTCTCCTCTCCTGCACATCCTATTGGCCATTACTGCTCTCCTCTCCTGCACATCCTATCGGCCATTACTGCTCTCCTGTCCTGCACATCCTATCAGCCATTACTGCTCCCCTCTCCTGTCCTGCACATCCTATCAGCCATTACTGCTCTCCTGTCCTGCACATCCTATCAGCCATTACTGCTCTCCTGTCCTGGACGTCCTATCAGCCATTACTGCTCTTCTGTCCTGCACATCCTATCAGCCATTACTGCTCTCCTGTCCTGCACATCCTATCAGCCATTGCTGCTCTCCTCTCCTGCACATCCTATCAGCCATTACTGCTCTCCTGTCCTGCACATCCTATCAGCCATTGCTGCTCTCCTGTCCTGCACATCCTATCAGCCATTGCTGCTCTCCTGTCCTGTCCTGCACATCCTATCAGCCATTCCTGCTCTCCTGTCCTCTCCTGCACATCCTATCAGCCATTACTGCTCTCCTGTCCTGCACATCCTATCAGCCATTGCTGCTCTCCTGTCCTGCACATCCTATCGGCCATTGCTGCTCTCCTCTCCTGCACATCCTATCAGCCATTACTGCTCTCCTGTCCTGCACATCCTATCAGCCATTACTGCTCTCCTGTCCTGCACATCCTATCGGCCATTGCTGCTCTCCTCTCCTGCACATCCTATCAGCCATTACTGCTTTCCTGTCCTGCACATCCTATCAGCCATTGCTGCTCTCCTCTCCTGCACATCCTATCAGCCATTGCTGCTCTGCTCTCCTGCACATCCTATCAGCCATTACTGCTCTCCTGTCCTGCACATCCTATCAGCCATTGCTGCTCTCCTGTCCTGCACATCCTATCAGCCATTGCTGCTCTCCTGTCCTGCACATCCTATCAGCCATTACTGCTCTCCTGTCCTCTCCTGCACATCCTATCAGCCATTACTGCTCTCCTGTCCTGTCCTGCACATCCTATCAGCCAATGCTGCTCTCCTCTCCTGCACATCCTATCAGCCATTGCTGCTCTCCTCTCCTGCACATCCTATCAGCCATTACTGCTCTCCTGTCCTGCACATCCTATCAGCCATTACTGCTCTCCTCTCCTGCACATCCTATCAGCCATTACTGCTCTCCTCTCCTGCACATCCTATCAGCCATTACTGCTCTCCTGTCCTGCACATCCTATCAGCCATTACTGCTCTCCTGTCCTGTCCTGCACATCCTATCAGCCATTACTGCTCTCCTCTCCTGCACATCCTATCAGCCATTACTGCTCTCCTGTCCTGTCCTGCACATCCTATCAGCCATTACTGCTCTCCTCTCCTGCACATCCTATCAGCCATTACTGCTCCCCTCTCCTGTCCTGCACATCCTATCAGCCATTGCTGCTCCCCTCTCCTGCACATCCTATCAGCCATTGCTGCTCTCCTCTCCTGCACATCCTATCAGCCATTGCTGCTCCCCTCTCCTGCACATCCTATCAGCCATTACTGCTCTCCTCTCCTGTCCTGCACATCCTATCAGCCATTACTGCTCCCCTGTCCTGTCCTGCACACCCTATCAGCCATTGCTGCTCTCCTCTCCTGTCCTGCACATCCTATCAGTCATTGCTGCTCTCCTCTCCTGTCCTGCACATCCTATCAGCCATTACTGCTCTCCTCTCCTGCACATCCTATCAGCCATTACTGCTCTCCTCTCCTGCACATCCTATCAGCCATTACTGCTCCCCTGTCCTGCACATCCTATCAGCCATTACTGCTCTCCTCTCCTGCACATCCTATCAGCCATTACTGCTCTCCTGTCCTTCACATCCTATCAGCCATTACTGCTCTCCTCTCCTGCACATCCTATCAGCCATTACTGCTCTCCTGTCCTGTACATCCTATCAGCCATTACTGCTCTCCTCTCCTGCACATCCTATCAGCCATTGCTGCTCTCCTCTCCTGCACACCCTATCAGCCATTACTGCTCTCCTGTCCTGCACACCCTATCAGCCATTACTGCTCTCCTCTCCTGCACACCCTATCAGCCATTGTTGCTCTCCTGTCCTGCACCTCCTATCAGCCATTACTGCTCTCCTGTCCTGCACCTCCTATCAGCCATTACTGCTCTCCTGTCCTGCACATCCTATCAGCCATTGCTGCTCTCCTCTCCTGCACATCCTATAAGCCATTGCTGCTCTCCTCTCCTGCACATCCTATCAGCCATTACTGCTCTCCTATCCTGCACATCCTATCAGCCATTACTGCTCTCCTCTCCTGCACATCCTATCAGCCATTACTGCTCTCCTCTCCTGCACATCCTATCAACCATTACTGCTCTCCTGTCCTGCACACCCTATCAGCCATTGCTGCTCTCCTGTCCTGCACACCCTATCAGCCATTGCTGCTCTCCTGTCCTGCACATCCTATCAGCCATTACTGCTTTCCTCTCCTGCACATCCTATCAGCCATTACTGCTCTCCTCTCCTGCACATCCTATCGGCCATTACTGCTCTCCTCTCCTGCACATCCTATCAGCCATTACTGCTCTCCTCTCCTGTCCTGCACATCCTATCAGCCATTACTGCTCTCCTGTCCTGCACATCCTATCGGCCATTGCTGCTCTCCTCTCCTGCACATCCTATCAGCCATTACTGCTCCCCTCTCCTGTCCTGCACATCCTATCAGCCATTACTGCTCTCCTGTCCTGCACATCCTATCAGCCATTGCTGCTCTCCTGTCCTGTCCTGCACATCCTATCAGCCATTACTGCTCTCCTGCACATCCTATCAGCCATTCCTGCTCTCCTGTCCTCTCCTGCACATCCTATCAGCCATTACTGCTCTCCTGTCCTGCACATCCTATCAGCCATTGCTGCTCTCCTCTCCTGCACATCCTATCAGCCATTACTGCTCTCCTGTCCTGCACATCCTATCGGCCATTGCTGCTCTCCTCTCCTGCACATCCTATCAGCCATTACTGCTCTCCTGTCCTGCACATCCTATCAGCCATTACTGCTCTCCTGTCCTGCACATCCTATCGGCCATTGCTGCTCTCCTCTCCTGCACATCCTATCAGCCATTACTGCTCTCCTGTCCTGCACATCCTATCAGCCATTGCTGCTCTCCTCTCCTGCACATCCTATCAGCCATTGCTGCTCTGCTCTCCTGCACATCCTATCAGCCATTGCTGCTCTGCTCTCCTGCACATCCTATCAGCCATTGCTGCTCTCCTCTCCTGCACATCCTATCAACCATTGCTGCTCTCCTCTCCTGCACATCCTATCAGCCATTGCTGCTCTCCTGTCCTGCACATCCTATCAGCCATTGCTGCTCTCCTGTCCTGCACATCCTATCAGCCATTACTGCTCTCCTGTCCTCTCCTGCACATCCTATCAGCCATTACTGCTCTCCTGTCCTCTCCTGCACATCCTATCAGCCATTACTGCTCTCCTGTCCTCTCCTGCACATCCTATCAGCCATTACTGCTCTCCTGTCCTGCACATCCTATCAGCCATTACTGCTCTTCTGTCCTGCACATCCTATCAGCCATTGCTGCTCCCCTGTCCTGCACATCCTATCAGCCATTGCTGCTCTCCTCTCCTGCACATCCTATCAGCCATTACTGCTCTCCTGTGCTGCACATCCTATCAGCCATTACTGCTTTCCTGTCCTGCACATCCTATCAGCCATTACTGCTCTCCTCTCCTGCACATCCTATCAGCCATTACTGCTCTCCTGTCCTGCACATCCTATCGGCCATTACTGCTCTCCTGTCCTGCACATCCTATCGGCCATTGCTGCTCTCCTGTCCTGCACATCCTATCGGCCATTACTGCTCTCCTGTCCTGCACATCCTATCAGCCATTACTGCTCCCCTCTCCTGTCCTGCACATCCTATCAGCCATTACTGCTCTCCTGTCCTGCACATCCTATCAGCCATTACTGCTCTCCTGTCCAACACACCCTATCAGCCATTACTGCTCCCCTCTCCTGTCCTGCACATCCTATCAGCCATTACTGCTCCCCTGTTCTGCACATCCTATCGGCCATTACTGCTCTCCTCTCCTGCACATCCTATCAGCCATTACTGCTCTCCTCTCCTGCACATCCTATTGGCCATTACTGCTCTCCTCTCCTGCACATCCTATCGGCCATTACTGCTCTCCTGTCCTGCACATCCTATCAGCCATTACTACTCTCCTGTCCTGGACGTCCTATCAGCCATTACTGCTCTTCTGTCCTGCACATCCTATCAGCCATTACTGCTCTCCTGTCCTGCACATCCTATCGGCCATTGCTGCTCTCCTGTCCTGCACATCCTATCGGCCATTACTGCTCTCCTCTCCTGCACATCCTATCAGCCATTACTGCTCTCCTCTCCTGTCCTGCACATCCTATCAGCCATTACTGCTCTCCTGTCCTGCACATCCTATCGGCCATTGCTGCTCTCCTCTTCTGCACATCCTATCAGCCATTACTGCTCCCCTCTCCTGTCCTGCACATCCTATCAGCCATTACTGCTCTCCTGTCCTGCACATCCTATCAGCCATTGCTGCTCTCCTGTCCTGTCCTGCACATCCTATCAGCCATTACTGCTCTCCTGCACATCCTATCAGCCATTCCTGCTCTCCTGTCCTCTCCTGCACATCCTATCAGCCATTACTGCTCTCCTGTCCTGCACATCCTATCAGCCATTACTGCTTTCCTGTCCTGCACATCCTATCAGCCATTGCTGCTCTCCTCTCCTGCACATCCTATCAGCCATTGCTGCTCTGCTCTCCTGCACATCCTATCAGCCATTACTGCTCTCCTGTCCTGCACATCCTATCAGCCATTGCTGCTCTCCTGTCCTGCACATCCTATCAGCCATTGCTGCTCTCCTGTCCTGTCCTGCACATCCTATCAGCCATTACTGCTCTCCTGTCCTGTCCTGCACATCCTATCAGCCATTACTGCTCTCCTGTCCTGTCCTGCACATCCTATCAGCCAATGCTGCTCTCCTCTCCTGCACATCCTATCAGCCATTGCTGCTCTCCTGCACATCCTATCAGCCATTACTGCTCTCCTGTCCTGCACATCCTATCGGCCATTGCTGCTCTCCTCTCCTGCACATCCTATCAACCATTGCTGCTCTCCTCTCCTGCACATCCTATCAGCCATTACTGCTCTCCTGTCCTGCACATCCTATCAGCCATTGCTGCTCTCCTGTCCTGCACATCCTATCAGCCATTGCTGCTCTCCTGTCCTGCACATCCTATCAGCCATTACTGCTCTCCTGTCCTCTCCTGCACATCCTATCAGCCATTACTGCTCTCCTGTCCTCTCCTGCACATCCTATCAGCCATTACTGCTCTCCTGTCCTGCACATCCTATCAGCCATTACTGCTCTTCTGTCCTGCACATCCTATCAGCCATTGCTGCTCCCCTGTCCTGCACATCCTATCAGCCATTGCTGCTCTCCTCTCCTGCACATCCTATCAGCCATTACTGCTCTCTTGTGCTGCACATCCTATCAGCCATTACTGCTTTCCTGTCCTGCACATCCTATCAGCCATTACTGCTCTCCTCTCCTGCACATCCTATCAGCCATTACTGCTCTCCTGTCCTGCACATCCTATCGGCCATTACTGCTCTCCTGTCCTGCACATCCTATCGGCCATTGCTGCTCTCCTGTCCTGCACATCCTATCGGCCATTACTGCTCTCCTGTCCTGCACATCCTATCAGCCATTACTGCTCCCCTCTCCTGTCCTGCACATCCTATCAGCCATTACTGCTCTCCTGTCCTGCACATCCTATCAGCCATTACTGCTCTCCTGTCCAACACACCCTATCAGCCATTACTGCTCCCCTCTCCTGTCCTGCACATCCTATCAGCCATTACTGCTCCCCTGTTCTGCACATCCTATCGGCCATTACTGCTCTCCTCTCCTGCACATCCTATCAGCCATTACTGCTCTCCTCTCCTGCACATCCTATTGGCCATTACTGCTCTCCTCTCCTGCACATCCTATCGGCCATTACTGCTCTCCTGTCCTGCACATCCTATCAGCCATTACTACTCTCCTGTCCTGGACGTCCTATCAGCCATTACTGCTCTTCTGTCCTGCACATCCTATCAGCCATTACTGCTCTCCTGTCCTGCACATCCTATCGGCCATTGCTGCTCTCCTGTCCTGCACATCCTATCGGCCATTACTGCTCTCCTCTCCTGCACATCCTATCAGCCATTACTGCTCTCCTCTCCTGTCCTGCACATCCTATCAGCCATTACTGCTCTCCTGTCCTGCACATCCTATCGGCCATTGCTGCTCTCCTCTTCTGCACATCCTATCAGCCATTACTGCTCCCCTCTCCTGTCCTGCACATCCTATCAGCCATTACTGCTCTCCTGTCCTGCACATCCTATCAGCCATTGCTGCTCTCCTGTCCTGTCCTGCACATCCTATCAGCCATTACTGCTCTCCTGCACATCCTATCAGCCATTCCTGCTCTCCTGTCCTCTCCTGCACATCCTATCAGCCATTACTGCTCTCCTGTCCTGCACATCCTATCAGCCATTACTGCTTTCCTGTCCTGCACATCCTATCAGCCATTGCTGCTCTCCTCTCCTGCACATCCTATCAGCCATTGCTGCTCTGCTCTCCTGCACATCCTATCAGCCATTACTGCTCTCCTGTCCTGCACATCCTATCAGCCATTGCTGCTCTCCTGTCCTGCACATCCTATCAGCCATTGCTGCTCTCCTGTCCTGTCCTGCACACCCTATCAGCCATTGCTGCTCTCCTCTCCTGTCCTGCACATCCTATCAGCCATTACTGCTCTCCTGTCCTGTCCTGCACATCCTATCAGCCAATGCTGCTCTCCTCTCCTGCACATCCTATCAGCCATTGCTGCTCTCCTGCACATCCTATCAGCCATTACTGCTCTCCTGTCCTGCACATCCTATCGGCCATTGCTGCTCTCCTCTCCTGCACATCCTATCAGCCATTACTGCTCTCCTGTCCTGCACATCCTATCAGCCATTACTGCTCTCCTGTCCTGCACATCCTATCAGCCATTACTGCTCTCCTGTCCTGCACATCCTATCGGCCATTGCTGCTCTCTTCTCCTGCACATCCTATCAGCCATTACTGCTCTCCTGTCCTGCACATCCTATCAGCCATTGCTGCTCTCCTCTCCTGCACATCCTATCAGCCATTGCTGCTCTGCTCTCCTGCACATCCTATCAGCCATTGCTGCTCTGCTCTCCTGCACATCCTATCAGCCATTGCTGCTCTCCTCTCCTGCACATCCTATCAACCATTGCTGCTCTCCTCTCCTGCACATCCTATCAGCCATTACTGCTCTCCTGTCCTGCACATCCTATTAGCCATTGCTGCTCTCCTGTCCTGCACATCCTATCAGCCATTGCTGCTCTCCTGTCCTGCACATCCTATCAGCCATTACTGCTCTCCTGTCCTCTCCTGCACATCCTATCAGCCATTACTGCTCTCCTGTCCTCTCCTGCACATCCTATCAGCCATTACTGCTCTCCTGTCCTGCACATCCTATCAGCCATTACTGCTCTCCTCTCCTGTCCTGCACATCCTATCAGCCATTACTGCTCTTCTGTCCTGCACATCCTATCAGCCATTGCTGCTCCCCTGTCCTGCACATCCTATCAGCCATTGCTGCTCTCCTCTCCTGCACATCCTATCAGCCATTACTGCTCTCCTGTGCTGCACATCCTATCAGCCATTACTGCTTTCCTGTCCTGCACATCCTATCAGCCATTACTGCTCCCCTCTCCTGCACATCCTATCAGCCATTACTGCTCTCCTCTCCTGCACATCCTATCAGCCATTACTGCTCTCCTGTCCAACACATCCTATCAGCCATTACTGCTCCCCTCTCCTGTCCTGCACATCCTATCAGCCATTACTGCTCTCCTGTCCTGCACATCCTATCAGCCATTACTGCTCTCCTGTCCAACACACCCTATCAGCCATTACTGCTCCCCTCTCCTGTCCTGCACATCCTATCAGCCATTACTGCTCCCCTGTTCTGCACATCCTATCGGCCATTACTGCTCTCCTCTCCTGCACATCCTATTGGCCATTACTGCTCTCCTCTCCTGCACATCCTATCGGCCATTACTGCTCTCCTGTCCTGCACATCCTATCAGCCATTACTGCTCCCCTCTCCTGTCCTGCACATCCTATCAGCCATTACTGCTCTCCTGTCCTGCACATCCTATCAGCCATTACTGCTCTCCTGTCCTGGACGTCCTATCAGCCATTACTGCTCTTCTGTCCTGCACATCCTATCAGCCATTACTGCTCTCCTGTCCTGCACATCCTATCAGCCATTGCTGCTCTCCTCTCCTGCACATCCTATCAGCCATTACTGCTCTCCTGTCCTGCACATCCTATCAGCCATTGCTGCTCTCCTGTCCTGCACATCCTATCAGCCATTGCTGCTCTCCTGTCCTGTCCTGCACATCCTATCAGCCATTCCTGCTCTCCTGTCCTCTCCTGCACATCCTATCAGCCATTACTGCTCTCCTGTCCTGCACATCCTATCAGCCATTGCTGCTCTCCTCTCCTGCACATCCTATCAGCCATTGCTGCTCTCCTGTCCTGCACATCCTATCGGCCGTTGCTGCTCTCCTCTCCTGCACATCCTATCAGCCATTACTGCTCTCCTGTCCTGCACATCCTATCAGCCATTACTGCTCTCCTGTCCTGCACATCCTATCGGCCATTGCTGCTCTCCTCTCCTGCACATCCTATCAGCCATTACTGCTTTCCTGTCCTGCACATCCTATCAGCCATTGCTGCTCTCCTCTCCTGCACATCCTATCAGCCATTGCTGCTCTGCTCTCCTGCACATCCTATCAGCCATTACTGCTCTCCTGTCCTGCACATCCTATCAGCCATTGCTGCTCTCCTGTCCTGCACATCCTATCAGCCATTGCTGCTCTCCTGTCCTGTCCTGCACATCCTATCAGCCATTACTGCTCTCCTGTCCTCTCCTGCACATCCTATCAGCCATTACTGCTCTCCTGTCCTGTCCTGCACATCCTATCAGCCAATGCTGCTCTCCTCTCCTGCACATCCTATCAGCCATTGCTGCTCTCCTCTCCTGCACATCCTATCAGCCATTACTGCTCTCCTGTCCTGCACATCCTATCAGCCATTACTGCTCTCCTCTCCTGCACATCCTATCAGCCATTACTGCTCTCCTCTCCTGCACATCCTATCAGCCATTACTGCTCTCCTCTCCTGCACATCCTATCAGCCATTACTGCTCTCCTGTCCTGCACATCCTATCAGCCATTACTGCTCTCCTGTCCTGCACATCCTATCAGCCATTACTGCTCTCCTCTCCTGCACATCCTATCAGCCATTACTGCTCTCCTGTCCTGCACATCCTATCAGCCATTACTGCTCTCCTCTCCTGCACATCCTATCAGCCATTACTGCTCTCCTGTCCTGTCCTGCACATCCTATCAGCCATTACTGCTCTCCTCTCCTGCACATCCTATCAGCCATTACTGCTCCCCTCTCCTGTCCTGCACATCCTATCAGCCATTGCTGCTCCCCTCTCCTGCACATCCTATCAGCCATTGCTGCTCTCCTCTCCTGCACATCCTATCAGCCATTGCTGCTCCCCTCTCCTGCACATCCTATCAGCCATTACTGCTCTCCTCTCCTGTCCTGCACATTCTATCAGCCATTACTGCTCCCCTGTCCTGTCCTGCACACCCTATCAGCCATTGCTGCTCTCCTCTCCTGTCCTGCACATCCTATCAGCCATTGCTGCTCTCCTCTCCTGTCCTGCACATCCTATCAGCCATTACTGCTCTCCTCTCCTGCACATCCTATCAGCCATTACTGCTCTCCTCTCCTGCACATCCTATCAGCCATTACTGCTCCCCTGTCCTGCACATCCTATCAGCCATTACTGCTCTCCTCTCCTGCACATCCTATCAGCCATTACTGCTCTCCTGTCCTGCACATCCTATCAGCCATTACTGCTCTCCTCTCCTGCACATCCTATCAGCCATTACTGCTCTCCTGTCCTGTACATCCTATCAGCCATTACTGCTCTCCTCTCCTGCACATCCTATCAGCCATTGCTGCTCTCCTCTCCTGCACACCCTATCAGCCATTACTGCTCTCCTGTCCTGCACACCCTATCAGCCATTACTGCTCTCCTCTCCTGCACACCCTATCAGCCATTGTTGCTCTCCTGTCCTGCACCTCCTATCAGCCATTACTGCTCTCCTGTCCTGCACCTCCTATCAGCCATTACTGCTCTCCTGTCCTGCACATCCTATCAGCCATTACTGCTCTCCTCTCCTGCACACCCTATCAGCCATTGCTGCTCTCCTCTCCTGCACATCCTATAAGCCATTGCTGCTCTCCTCTCCTGCACATCCTATCAGCCATTACTGCTCTCCTATCCTGCACATCCTATCAGCCATTACTGCTCTCCTCTCCTGCACATCCTATCAGCCATTACTGCTCTCCTCTCCTGCACATCCTATCAACCATTACTGCTCTCCTGTCCTGCACACCCTATCAGCCATTGCTGCTCTCCTGTCCTGCACACCCTATCAGCCATTGCTGCTCTCCTGTCCTGCACATCCTATCAGCCATTACTGCTTTCCTCTCCTGCACATCCTATCAGCCATTACTGCTCTCCTCTCCTGCACATCCTATCGGCCATTACTGCTCTCCTCTCCTGCACATCCTATCAGCCATTACTGCTCTCCTCTCCTGTCCTGCACATCCTATCAGCCATTACTGCTCTCCTGTCCTGCACATCCTATCGGCCATTGCTGCTCTCCTCTCCTGCACATCCTATCAGCCATTACTGCTCCCCTCTCCTGTCCTGCACATCCTATCAGCCATTACTGCTCTCCTGTCCTGCACATCCTATCAGCCATTGCTGCTCTCCTGTCCTGTCCTGCACATCCTATCAGCCATTACTGCTCTCCTGCACATCCTATCAGCCATTCCTGCTCTCCTGTCCTCTCCTGCACATCCTATCAGCCATTACTGCTCTCCTGTCCTGCACATCCTATCAGCCATTGCTGCTCTCCTCTCCTGCACATCCTATCAGCCATTACTGCTCTCCTGTCCTGCACATCCTATCGGCCATTGCTGCTCTCCTCTCCTGCACATCCTATCAGCCATTACTGCTCTCCTGTCCTGCACATCCTATCAGCCATTACTGCTCTCCTGTCCTGCACATCCTATCGGCCATTGCTGCTCTCCTCTCCTGCACATCCTATCAGCCATTACTGCTCTCCTGTCCTGCACATCCTATCAGCCATTGCTGCTCTCCTCTCCTGCACATCCTATCAGCCATTGCTGCTCTGCTCTCCTGCACATCCTATCAGCCATTGCTGCTCTGCTCTCCTGCACATCCTATCAGCCATTGCTGCTCTCCTCTCCTGCACATCCTATCAACCATTGCTGCTCTCCTCTCCTGCACATCCTATCAGCCATTACTGCTCTCCTGTCCTGCACATCCTATCAGCCATTGCTGCTCTCCTGTCCTGCACATCCTATCAGCCATTGCTGCTCTCCTGTCCTGCACATCCTATCAGCCATTACTGCTCTCCTGTCCTCTCCTGCACATCCTATCAGCCATTACTGCTCTCCTGTCCTCTCCTGCACATCCTATCAGCCATTACTGCTCTCCTGTCCTGCACATCCTATCAGCCATTACTGCTCTTCTGTCCTGCACATCCTATCAGCCATTGCTGCTCCCCTGTCCTGCACATCCTATCAGCCATTGCTGCTCTCCTCTCCTGCACATCCTATCAGCCATTACTGCTCTCCTGTGCTGCACATCCTATCAGCCATTACTGCTTTCCTGTCCTGCACATCCTATCAGCCATTACTGCTCTCCTCTCCTGCACATCCTATCAGCCATTACTGCTCTCCTGTCCTGCACATCCTATCGGCCATTACTGCTCTCCTGTCCTGCACATCCTATCGGCCATTGCTGCTCTCCTGTCCTGCACATCCTATCGGCCATTACTGCTCTCCTGTCCTGCACATCCTATCAGCCATTACTGCTCCCCTCTCCTGTCCTGCACATCCTATCAGCCATTACTGCTCCCCTCTCCTGTCCTGCACATCCTATCAGCCATTACTGCTCTCCTGTCCTGCACATCCTATCAGCCATTACTGCTCTCCTGTCCAACACACCCTATCAGCCATTACTGCTCCCCTCTCCTGTCCTGCACATCCTATCAGCCATTACTGCTCCCCTGTTCTGCACATCCTATCGGCCATTACTGCTCTCCTCTCCTGCACATCCTATCAGCCATTACTGCTCTCCTCTCCTGCACATCCTATTGGCCATTACTGCTCTCCTCTCCTGCACATCCTATCGGCCATTACTGCTCTCCTGTCCTGCACATCCTATCAGCCATTACTACTCTCCTGTCCTGGACGTCCTATCAGCCATTACTGCTCTCCTGTCCTGCACATCCTATCAGCCATTACTGCTCTCCTGTCCTGCACATCCTATCGGCCATTGCTGCTCTCCTGTCCTGCACATCCTATCGGCCATTACTGCTCTCCTGTCCTGCACATCCTATCAGCCATTACTACTCTCCTGTCCTGCACATCCTATCAGCCATTACTACTCTCCTGTCCTGGACGTCCTATCAGCCATTACTGCTCTTCTGTCCTGCACATCCTATCAGCCATTACTGCTCTCCTGTCCTGCACATCCTATCGGCCATTGCTGCTCTCCTGTCCTGCACATCCTATCGGCCATTACTGCTCTCCTGTCCTGCACATCCTATCAGCCATTACTGCTCTCCTGTCCTGCACATCCTATCAGCCATTACTGCTCTCCTGTCCTGCACATCCTATCGGCCATTGCTGCTCTCCTCTCCTGCACATCCTATCGGCCATTACTGCTCTCCTGTCCTGCACATCCTATCAGCCATTGCTGCTCTCCTCTCCTGCACATCCTATCAGCCATTGCTGCTCTGCTCTCCTGCACATCCTATCAGCCATTGCTGCTCTGCTCTCCTGCACATCCTATCAGCCATTGCTGCTCTGCTCTCCTGCACATCCTATCAGCCATTGCTGCTCTCCTCTCCTGCACATCCTATCAACCATTGCTGCTCTCCTCTCCTGCACATCCTATCAGCCATTGCTGCTCTCCTGTCCTGCACATCCTATCAGCCATTGCTGCTCTCCTGTCCTGCACATCCTATCAGCCATTACTGCTCTCCTGTCCTCTCCTGCACATCCTATCAGCCATTACTGCTCTCCTGTCCTCTCCTGCACATCCTATCAGCCATTACTGCTCTCCTGTCCTGCACATCCTATCAGCCATTACTGCTCTTCTGTCCTGCACATCCTATCAGCCATTGCTGCTCCCCTGTCCTGCACATCCTATCAGCCATTGCTGCTCTCCTCTCCTGCACATCCTATCAGCCATTACTGCTCTCCTGTGCTGCACATCCTATCAGCCATTACTGCTCTCCTCTCCTGCACATCCTATCAGCCATTACTGCTCTCCTGTCCTGCACATCCTATCGGCCATTGCTGCTCTCCTGTCCTGCACATCCTATCGGCCATTACTGCTCTCCTGTCCTGCACATCCTATCAGCCATTACTGCTCCCCTCTCCTGTCCTGCACATCCTATCAGCCATTACTGCTCCCCTCTCCTGTCCTGCACATCCTATCAGCCATTACTGCTCTCCTGTCCTGCACATCCTATCAGCCATTACTGCTCTCCTGTCCAACACACCCTATCAGCCATTACTGCTCCCCTCTCCTGTCCTGCACATCCTATCAGCCATTACTGCTCCCCTGTTCTGCACATCCTATCGGCCATTACTGCTCTCCTCTCCTGCACATCCTATCAGCCATTACTGCTCTCCTCTCCTGCACATCCTATTGGCCATTACTGCTCTCCTCTCCTGCACATCCTATCGGCCATTACTGCTCTCCTGTCCTGCACATCCTATCAGCCATTACTGCTCCCCTCTCCTGTCCTGCACATCCTATCAGCCACTACTGCTCTCCTGTCCTGCACATCCTATCAGCCATTACTACTCTCCTGTCCTGGACGTCCTATCAGCCATTACTGCTCTTCTGTCCTGCACATCCTATCAGCCATTACTGCTCTCCTGTCCTGCACATCCTATCGGCCATTGCTGCTCTCCTGTCCTGCACATCCTATCGGCCATTACTGCTCTCCTGTCCTGCACATCCTATCAGCCATTACTGCTCCCCTCTCCTGTCCTGCACATCCTATCAGCCATTACTGCTCTCCTGTCCTGCACATCCTATCGGCCATTGCTGCTCTCCTCTCCTGCACATCCTATCAGCCATTACTGCTCCCCTCTCCTGTCCTGCACATCCTATCAGCCATTACTGCTCCCCTCTCCTGTCTTGCACATCCTATCAGCCATTACTGCTCTCCTGTCCTGCACATCCTATCAGCCATTACTGCTCTCCTGTCCTGCACATCCTATCAGCCATTACTGCTCTCCTGTCCTGCACATCCTATCAGCCATTGCTGCTCTCCTGTCCTGTCCTGCACATCTATCAGCCATTACTGCTCTCCTGCACATCCTATCAGCCATTCCTGCTCTCCTGTCCTCTCCTGCACATCCTATCAGCCATTGCTGCTCTCCTCTCCTGCACATCCTATCAGCCATTACTGCTCTCCTGTCCTGCACATCCTATCGGCCATTGCTGCTCTCCTCTCCTGCACATCCTATCAGCCATTACTGCTCTCCTGTCCTGCACATCCTATCAGCCATTACTGCTCTCCTGTCCTGCACATCCTATCGGCCATTGCTGCTCTCCTCTCCTGCACATCCTATCAGCCATTACTGCTCTCCTGTCCTGCACATCCTATCAGCCATTGCTGCTCTCCTCTCCTGCACATCCTATCAGCCATTGCTGCTCTGCTCTCCTGCACATCCTATCAGCCATTGCTGCTCTCCTCTCCTGCACATCCTATCAGCCATTACTGCTCTCCTGTCCTGCACATCCTATCAGCCATTGCTGCTCTCCTGTCCTGCACATCCTATCAGCCATTGCTGCTCTCCTGTCCTGTCCTGCACATCCTATCAGCCATTACTGCTCTCCTGTCCTGCACATCCTATCAGCCATTGCTGCTCCCCTGTCCTGCACATCCTATCAGCCATTGCTGCTCTCCTCTCCTGCACATCCTATCAGCCATTACTGCTCTCCTGTGCTGCACATCCTATCAGCCATTACTGCTTTCCTGTCCTGCACATCCTATCAGCCATTACTGCTCCCCTCTCCTGCACATCCTATCAGCCATTACTGCTCTCCTCTCCTGCACATCCTATCAGCCATTACTGCTCTCCTGTCCAACACATCCTATCAGCCATTACTGCTCCCCTCTCCTGTCCTGCACATCCTATCAGCCATTACTGCTCTCCTGTCCTGCACATCCTATCAGCCATTACTGCTCTCCTGTCCAACACACCCTATCAGCCATTACTGCTCCCCTCTCCTGTCCTGCACATCCTATCAGCCATTACTGCTCCCCTGTTCTGCACATCCTATCGGCCATTACTGCTCTCCTCTCCTGCACATCCTATCAGCCATTACTGCTCTCCTCTCCTGCACATCCTATTGGCCATTACTGCTCTCCTGTCCTGCACATCCTATCAGCCATTACTGCTCTCCTGTCCTGCACATCCTATCAGCCATTACTGCTCTCCTGTCCTGCACATCCTATCAGCCATTACTGCTCTCCTGTCCTGCACATCCTATCAGCCATTACTACTCTCCTGTCCTGGACGTCCTATCAGCCATTACTGCTCTCCTGTCCTGCACATCCTATCGGCCATTGCTGCTCTCCTGTCCTGCACATCCTATCGGCCATTACTGCTCTCCTGTCCTGCACATCCTATCAGCCATTGCTGCTCTCCTCTCCTGTCCTGCACATCCTATCAGCCATTACTGCTCTCCTGTCCTGCACATCCTATCAGCCATTGCTGCTCTCCTCTCCTGCACATCCTATCAGCCATTACTGCTCCCCTCTCCTGTCCTGCACATCCTATCAGCCATTACTGCTCTCCTGTCCTGCACATCCTATCGGCCATTGCTGCTCTCCTCTCCTGCACATCCTATCAGCCATTACTGCTCCCCTCTCCTGTCCTGCACATCCTATCAGCCATTACTGCTCTCCTGTCCTGCACATCCTATCAGCCATTGCTGCTCTCCTCTCCTGCACATCCTATCAGCCATTACTGCTCCCCTCTCCTGTCCTGCACATCCTATCAGCCATTACTGCTCTCCTGTCCTGCACATCCTATCAGCCATTGCTGCTCTCCTGTCCTGTCCTGCACATCTATCAGCCATTACTGCTCTCCTGCACATCCTATCAGCCATTCCTGCTCTCCTGTCCTGCACATCCTATCAGCCATTGCTGCTCTCCTCTCCTGCACATCCTATCGGCCATTGCTGCTCTCCTCTCCTGCACATCCTATCAGCCATTACTGCTCTCCTGTCCTGCACATCCTATCAGCCATTGCTGCTCTCCTCTCCTGCACATCCTATCAGCCATTGCTGCTCTGCTCTCCTGCACATCCTATCAGCCATTACTGCTCTCCTGTCCTGCACACCCTATCAGCCATTGCTGCTCTCCTCTCCTGTCCTGCACATCCTATCAGCCATTACTGCTCTCCTGTCCTGCACATCCTATCAGCCATTACTGCTCTCCTCTCCTGCACATCCTATCGGCCATTACTGCTCTCCTGTCCTGCACATCCTATCAGCCATTACTGCTCTCCTGTCCTCTCCTGCACATCCTATCAGCCATTACTGCTCTCCTGTCCTGCACATCCTATCAGCCATTGCTGCTCTCCTCTCCTGTCCTGCACATCCTATCAGCCATTACTGCTCTCCTGTCCTGCACATCCTATCAGCCATTACTGCTCTCCTGTCCTGCACATCCTATCGGCCATTGCTGCTCTCCTCTCCTGCACATCCTATCAGCCATTACTGCTCTCCTGTCCTGCACACCCTATCAGCCATTGCTGCTCTCCTGTCCTGCACACCCTATCAGCCATTGCTGCTCTCCTGTCCTGCACACCCTATCAGCCATTGCTGCTCCCCTCTCCTGCACATCCTATCAGCCATTGCTGCTCTTCTGACCTGCACATAATAGAGGGCGGGCACTGGGAGCCGGAGCTCCACCCCCCGGGACCACGTGACTCGCTGACAAGCTGACTACACGGCGCAGACAATGAACTCCCAGATACAGCTGAAGCGCCGCCTCTCGGGGTCTGACGTGTCCGGCGCCTCCGACCAATGCACAGCCGGAATGAGGCTCTTTAAAAAAAGAGGTCCCGGCGATGGTGTGGCAGTCAGCTGTATACAGATCCATCCGCCCATGTAAACATAAGGAGTCGATCCCACGGGTGGAAGGCAGTTGGTGGAGGTGGGCTGAGATCTGTCACTTGTGAAGGGCAGCACCAATGGTCGCTCGGAGGCTGGCTAATGCCTCACTACCACACACAATTGTTTGGCCGGGCACGTACAGCCAATGATTTGTATGAATAAACCTTGGGCTCCTCACGTGGAGGTGTAATATGTCCTGTGTCGCCATTCATCCTCATTACGCGTGCTGCCCCTGTAGGCTCCGCCTGGCCGGCGGTGCACAGTGATTAGTGCTGACGTGCGGGCGCACACGGGGACTACTTGTCCTCTGCCACCCCTACTCCGCGGACGCACACCTCTCGTGCGCTCCGCTCTCGTTCTGTCGGTTGGTACGTGTTGCTCCGCCTCCCTCGTGGACTGGACGCCCGCTGCTCCGGGTCTCGGCTTCTCTGTGCACACTGCTCGGCGTCCCTGCCGGTGTCTTCCCGGGGACATGGAGTTCGTGCCGCCGCCGGAGTGTCCGGTGTTTGAGCCCAGCAGAGAGGAGTTCGCGGACCCCTATGCGTACATCAACAAGATCCGGCCGATAGCAGAGCGCACGGGCATCTGCAAGGTCCGGCCGCCGCCGGTGAGTATGGGGGGCACGCGTGGAGTGGGCTGACGGGCACTGGAGGAGACGTCATCATATAAACACGAGGACGTGGCCCCCATTACCGGCGCAGTGTGGGGTGCCCGGCGTCCCCCGCTCCCGGAAGTGCCCTGTCCCCCTCAGTGCAGGTATTGGGGGGCCTACAGGAAGTATTCAATATGGCGCCCGAGCCCCAATCCTTTGTGTGGCGAGGAGGGGGCGGACTAGATCATAACATGACACCAGTGGGTGACACAGCTGCTGCCAGTGCATAAAGTTGTGTGGCATCCTGAGAGGCAGTGTGTGGCAGAATGGTGGCCAAGGGGCTCCTGACCAGTGATGAGCCAGTGTCAAGGGCACAAGCTGGCACCAGCAGAGCTCTCCTGAGGCTTCCTTCTGGGCTCTGATCCTCCTGCCCCTTCTTGCTCTGCTTTGGTAATCCCATTACACAAGGAGAGATGAAGATCACACCCTGCTGCTTGGCCATCTTTACTTGTGAGGCCAGTAAACGGCTCGGTGCCTACAAGGCTCACGTTCCCGTCTCCATCTTGTGTGGCTGTATGTGGCCGCTCGGGGTGCTTTGTGAGGGTGGCTCTGGTGCCAGTGCTGTGGCCTGGAGCACTATGGCGAGGAGCGTGCCTTGCTCACAAACAGTAGGCTTTCCTGTGAGGGAACAGAGCTTTTGTTGTTGTGCCTCCTTTATAGGGTTTTGTACCCATGGATTCCTTCCTCGGTGATCTGCCCCTATAGTATCTTCTATAGGATTTAGGATACAGCTGGTTTCCTCAGTGATCTCCCCTTTAGTATATTTGCTCCTCCTTTATAGGGTTTTGTACCCATGGATTCCTTCCTCGGTGATCTGCCCCTATAGTATCTTTTATAGGATTTAGGATACAGCTGGTTTCCTCAGTGATCTCCCCTTTAGTATATTTGCTCCTCCTTTATAGGGTTTTGTACCCATGGATTCCTTCCTCAGTGATCTGCCCCTATAGTATCTTTTATAGGATTTAGGATACAGCTGGTTTCCTCAGTGATCTCCCCTTTAGTATATTTTCTGCCTCCTTTATAGGGTTTTGTACCCATGGATTCCTTCCTCAGTGATCTGCCCCTATAGTATCTTGTGTTCTCCTATGTTGTAGGATTCGGTATGGCTCTATTGCTTCCTCGGTAATCTCCCCCTCGTAGTATGTTTTGCATTCATCCATTGCTTTCCTTATTACTCCTGTATTGTTTTTGCTCCTCTTTTATACGGTTTTATACCCATCTATTCCTTAGTAATTTTTCCCTGTGGTATATATTTTTTCTTGTCCTGTTTTCTACTATTTGGTATAGCTCTATTGCTTCCTCACTAGTCTTTCCCCTTAGTATGTTTTTGCCCCCTCTCTTATTTGGTTTTGTCCCCATCCATTACTTTCCTTATGGCTCCTGTGATGTTTTTGCTCCCCTTTTATAGGGTTTTGTCCCCATCCATTACTTTCCTTATGGCTCCTGTGATGTTTTTGCTCTCCTTTTATATGGTTTTGTCCCCATTCATTACTTTCCTTTTTGCTCCCCTTTTATAGGGTTTTGTCCCCATTCATTACTTTCCTTTTTGCTCCCCTTTTATAGGGTTTTGTCCCCATCCATTACTTTCCTTATGGCTCCTGTGATGTTTTTGCTCCTATAGGGTTTTGTCCCCATCCATTGCTTTCCTTATGGCTCCTGTGATGTTTTTGCTCCTATAGGGTTTTGTCCCCATCCATTGCTTTCCTTATGGCTCCTGTGATGTTTTTGCTCCTATAGGGTTTTGTCCCCATCCATTGCTTTCCTTATGGCTTCTGTGATGTTTTTGCTCCCTTTTATAGGGTTTTGTCCCCATCCATTACTGTCCTTATGGCTCCTGTGATGTTTTTGCACCTTTTTATATGGTTTTGTCCCCATCCATTACTTTACCTATTGCTCCTGTGATGTTTTTGCTCCCCTTTTATATGGTTTTGTCCCCATCCATTGCTTTCCTTATGGCTCCTGTGATGTTTTTGCTCCCCTTTTTATAGGGTTTTGTCCCCATCCATTGCTTTCCTTATGGCTCCTGTGATGTTTTTGCTCCCCTTTTATATGGTTTTGTCCCCATCCATTGCTTTCGGTAATCTGCTCCTGTAGTATGTTTTCTCTGAGCTATTGGGCTCTTCTCGGGTTTCTCTTCATTCTGCTTTTCCATCTGTTAGAGCTGCTGTCTGGTTTTTAGCAAATTCTTGAGTGGATCCTATGGGGCAGGATTGCAGTCCAGGGGCTTTTGTGTGTATGGCATAGAAGTGCATCCTCAGCACAGGATTACAGCAGAGCCATATTGTCATTGTAGTCTCTTAATAGTGAGCTGCAGGATGTGGTCAGACCTAGGCTGTTATAGACTAGCTTTACTTCTCAGCCCTCCATGTTTTCTGGCTGACTTTCCTCCATCTTTCTCCTCCAGCCCCGTCCACCATTTTACACACAGTCACACACAGGCTGGGAGCAGCAGAGATGCCTGGAAACTTCCATACATTGCCTGACACCACCACCTTCATTTTCTTTTACCTCACGTTATGGTGCAGTGTAGAAATTGTACAAGAAGCTTCCAAATTGTAAGAAGCATATAAAAGGATGCTAAAATAAGGTGTACATCAGCACCACACAATCTGACCTGCTAATGTTGTTTTATTGATCTGTAAGCTCCATAGTCATTTCATTGTCATTAATGAATTTCCACATTATATTAGCTGGCCATATATAGTATAATATCCACATTATAACAGGTGACCATATATAGTACAATATCCACATTATATCAGGTGTCCATATATAGTACAATATCCACATTATATCAGGTGTCCATATATAGTACAATATCCACATTATAACAGGTAGGCATATTTAGTACAATATCCACATTATATCAGGTGGCCATATATAGTACAATATCCACATTATAACAGGTGACTATATATAGTACAATATCCACATTATAACAGGTAGGCATATTTAGTACAATATCCACATTATATCAGGTGGCCATATATAGTACAATATCCACATTATATCAGGTGTCCATATATAGTACAATATCCACATTATATCAGGTGTCCATATATAGTACAATATCCACATTATATCAGGTAGGCATATTTAGTACAATATCCACATTATATCAGGTGTCCATATATAGTACAATATCCACATTATATCAGGTGTCCATATATAGTACAATATCCACATTATATCAGGTGTCCATATATAGTACAATATCCACATTATAACAGGTAGGCATATTTAGTACAATATCCACATTATATCAGGTGTCCATATATAGTACAATATCCACATTATAACAGGTAGGCATATTTAGTACAATATCCACATTATATCAGGTAGGCATATATAGTACAATATCCACGTTATATCAGGTAGGCATATATAGTACAATATCCACATTATATCAGGTGTCCATATATAGTACAATATCCACATTATAACAGGTAGGCATATTTAGTACAATATCCACATTATATCAGGTAGGCATATATAGTACAATATCCACGTTATATCAGGTAGGCATATATAGTACAATATCCACATTATATCAGGTGTCCATATATAGTACAATATCCACGTTATATCAGGTAGGCATATATAGTACAATATCCACATTATATCAGGTGTCCATATATAGTACAATATCCACATTATATCAGGTAGGCATATATAGTACAATATCCACATTATAACAGGTAGGCATATTTAGTACAATATCCACATTATATCAGGTGTCCATATATAGTACAATATCCACATTATATCAGGTGTCCATATATAGTACAATATCCACATTATATCAGGTGTCCATATATAGTACAATATCCACATTATATCAGGTGTCCATATATAGTACAATATCCACATTATATCAGGTGTCCATATATAGTACAATATCCACGTTATATCAGGTGGCCATATATAGTACAATATCCATGTTATATCAGGTGGCCATATATAGTATAATGTCCATGTTCTGTTAGCTGGCCATATATATAGTGTAATATCCATGTTATATCAGGTGGCCATATATATAGTGTAATATCCACGTTATATCAGGTGGCCATATATAGTACAATATCCATTTTATATCAGGTGGCCATATATATTACAATATCCATGTTATATCAGGTAGGCATATAATGTGGATATTGTACTATATATGCCTACATGATATAACATGGATATTGTACTATATATGCCTACCTGTTATAATGTGGATATTATACTATATATGGCCACCTGATATAATGTGGATATTATACTATATATGCCTACCTGTTATAATGTGGATATTGTACTATATATGGACAACTGATATAATGTGGATATTGTACTATATATCAGTTGTCCATATATAGTACAATATCCACATTATAACAGGTAGGCATATATAGTATAATATCCACATTATAAAAGGTAGGCATATATAGTACAATATCAATGTTATATCAGGTGGCCATATATAGTATAATGTCCATGTTCTGTTAGCTGGCCATATATATATATAGTGTAATATCCATGTTATATCAGGTGACCATATATAGTACAATATCCACGTTATATCACGTGGCCATATATAGTACAATATCCACGTTATATCAGGTGGCGATATACAGTGCCTACAAGTAGTATTCAACCCCCTGCAGATTTAGCAGGTTTGATAAGATGCAAATAAGTTAGAGCCTGCAAACTTCAAACAAGAGCAGGATTTATTAACAGATGCATAAATCTTACAAACCAACAAGTTATGTTGCTCAGTTAAATTTTAATACATTTTCAACATAAAAGTGTGGGTCAATTATTATTCAACCCCTAGGTTTAATATTTTGTGGAATAACCCTTGTTTGCAATTACAGCTAATAATCGTCTTTTATAAGACCTGATCAGGCCGGCACAGGTCTCTGGAGTTGTCTTGGCCCACTCCTCCATGCAGATCTTCTCCAAGTTATCTAGGTTCTTTGGGTGTCTCATGTGGACTTTAATCTTGAGCTACTTCCACCAGTTTTCAATTGGGTTAAGGTCAGGAGACTGACTATGCCTTCAACACCTTGATTTTTTCCCTCTTGAACCAGGCCTTGGTTTTCTTGGCTGTGTGCTTTGGGTCGTTGTCTTGTTGGAAGATGAAATGACGACCCATCTTAAGATCCTTGATGGAGGAGCGGAGGTTCTTGGCCAAAATCTCCAGGTAGGCCGTGCTATCTATCTTCCCATGGATGCGGACCAGATGGCCAGGCCCCTTGGCTGAGAAACAGCCCCACAGCATGATGCTGCCACCACCATGCTTGACTGTAGGGATGGTATTCTTGGGGTCGTATGCAGTGCCATCCAGTCTCCAAACGTCACGTGTGTGGTTGGCACCAAAGATCTCGATCTTGGTCTCATCAGACCAGAGAACCTTGAACCAGTCTGTCTCAGAGTCTTCCAAGTGATCATGAGCAAACTGTAGACGAGCCTTGACATGACGCTTTTAAAGTATAGGTACCTTACGGGCTCGTCTGTAACGGAGACCATTACGGTGGAGTACGTTACTTATGGTATTGACTGAAACCAATGTCCCCACTGCCATGAGATCTTCCCGGAGCTCCTTCCTTGTTGTCCTTGGGTTAGCCTTGACTCTTCGGACAAGCCTGGCCTCGGCACGGGTGGAAACTTTCAAAGGCTGTCCAGGCCGTGGAAGGCTAACAGTAGTTCCATAAGCCTTCCACTTCCGGATGATGCTCCCAACAGTGGAGACAGGTAGGCCCAACTCATTGGAAAGGGTTTTGTACCCCTTGCCAGCCTTGTGACCCTCCACGATTTTGTCTCTGATGGCCTTGGAATGCTCCTTTTGTCTTTCCCATGTTAATCAAGTATGAGTGCTGTTCACAAGTTTGGGGAGGGTCTTAATTAGTCAGAAAAGGCTGGAAAAAGAAATAATTAATCCAAACATGTGAAGCTCATTGTTCTTTGTGCCTGAAATACTTCTTAATACTTTAGGGGAACCAAACAGAATTCTTGTGGTTTGAGGGGCTGAATAATAAATGACCCTCTGAATAAACTTTTCACAATTTTGAAGAAAAAAATAAAAAAAGAAATAACATTCTTTTTTGCTGCAGTGCATTTCACACTTCCAGGCTGATCTATAGTCCAAATGTCACAATGCCAAGTTAATTCCGAATGTGTAAACCTGCTAAATCTGCAGGGGGTTGAATACTACTTGTAGGCACTGTAGTATAATGTCCATGTTCTGTTAGCTGGCCATATATATAGTGTAATATCCATGTTATATCAGGTGACAATATGTAGTACAATGTCCACCTGTTTGTTCTGTATCTCCTGGGCTTTCATGGAAGTACGTGCTGTGTAGAACTCCTCCCCCACCACACCCGTCCATATTAGCAATAAGGCAAGGGAGCCGTCGTGTTGGGGTCCTCCTGGCTGGCATCCCCACCAATATAGCTTTCATCACTTATACTGTTGTATACGTTTTAATGGTGGGGGTTGGTGAATGTATTTAACCCCTTCACGACCTTGGACGGATCTATCCGTCCAGGATCGTGTCCCGTTAAGCCCCGCCCCCTGCCGCGGGCAGGCGGCGTGGATCGGCACACATATCAGCTGTTTTCAACAGCTGACATGTGTGCCTGCTAGCCGCGGGTGGAATCGCTTCCACCCGCGGCCATTAACCCCTTAAATCTTGCTGCCAAAGTCTGGCAGCAAGATTTAAATGCGCGCGGCCATGTTTGTTACTCACCGCCGCCCCCACCGGAAGTCACGTGTGTTATCACGTGACTATCGGTGGTTGCCATCGTAGCACAGGGTCATGTGATGACGCCTGCTGCTACGATGTTTCACTTTCATTTTCCCTCGGCCGAGAGCAGAGGGAAAACCAAAGTGACTGAATCTGCTGATTACAGCGGTATTGCTGTGATCAGCAGATAGCGATCAGCAATCGGATTGCTGATCGCTATAGCCCCCTAGGGGGACTAGTAAAATAAAAAAAAAAAGTTTTAAAAAATAAAAAAAAAACCAAAAAACCTAAAAGTTCAAATCACCCCCCTTTCCCCCCATTGAAAATTAAAGGGTTAAAAAATAAATAAATATACACATATTTGGTATCGCCGCGTTCAGAAATGCCCGATCTATCAAAATATAAAATCAATTAATCTGATTGGTAAACGGCGTAGTCGCAAAAAAATTCCAAACGCCAAAATTACGTTTTTTGGTCGCCGCAAGTTTTACGCAAAATGCAATAACAGGCGATCAAAACGTAGCATCTGCGCAAAAATGGTACCATTATAAACGTCAGCTCGAGACGCAAAAAATAAGCCATCACGGAGGCATAGATCCTTAAAAATAAGAACGCTACGTGTTTCGGAAAATGGCGCAAAACGTGCGCCACTTTTATTGGACAAACTTGTGAATTTTTTTTAACCCCTTAGATAAAAGTAAACCTATACATATTTGGTGTCTACAAACTCGCACCGACCTGAGGCATCACATAGATACCTCAGTTTTACCATATAGTGAACATGGTGAATAAAATATCCCAAAAACTATTGTACGATCACACTTTTTTTGCAATTTTTCCGCACTTGGAATTTTTTTGCCGTTTTCCAGTACACTATATGGTAAAACTTATGGTTTCATTTAAAAGTACAACTCGTCCCGCAAAAAACAAGCCCTCATATGGCAAGATTGATGGAAAAATAAAAATGTTACGCCTCTCAGAAGAAGGGGAGCAAAAAACAAAAACGCAAAAACGGAAAGTGCCCGGGGGCTGAAGGGGTTAAAGGGTTGTACATGGTGACAGATGAAACGCACTTTTTTATATATACAATTATGTAGTGGAATTGCAGCATGTTCTCACAATTTTGCCAATTGTCCCATCCCAACAGCAGGATGAATGACCCAAACCGACCCTAACATGGATCCCAGTGATTGTTTGGTTAGTGATCCTTGGGAATGACTTATGCCTGTAATGTGGAGGCTGCCATCCACCTGTATTAAATGACTCTGTCCTAAGTCAGTAAATATGAGATGAGTTTTCATTTTTTATCAGAACTGTCTAACAATGACTGCTCTATGTGTTCAGTGCTGCTGTGATAAATCCGCTTCTAGCCATCTGATTGGTCAGCTTATTAAGGACCGATGTGAGTGACGGCACAGAATTCGTGGCAGTTCTGAAGCCATATACTCCGTACGTGTGATATCTGGGCTCGCGTATTCTTTCATACTGCAATGCTTTATGTATTCTAACATAGGAATGCAAATTGTAACGATTGTGCAACCCCTTTATACCTTTTTACATGCGCCTTTATCACGTTTTTCACACTGCAGGATTTGTCTGTCTTGTTTTAAATAAAGCTGCTTTGATTTTGATACTTTCTGGTATTTGGTTTTGACACCATTTTATACAGTCATGTGCGGATTATTCATTTTTAGTCTGTTTTGCAGCTGAAATGCACTCAGAATGCATATTTTATCAGTGAATTTTCTACATAGAGTACAAGTCTATGGTTAAAATCCACACATAAAACTCAGCGTATCCACAAGAGAAACTGACATGAATCCCATCCACTTTGCCGGAACCACAAGTCGCTGTATTTTTTGTGCAAATTGTGCAGTATAAAAAAAAAAGCTGCAAGTACCGTACTGTTTGTAGGAATACTGCCTTATGGCTTCTATGAGCATGGAGCACCCTCTCTCATTAGTTTTAGCTGTGCGGCTCTAACATCTATATTATTATAGCCTTAGGAAAAATGGCAAATGCTAAGTAAACAAAAAGCACAATATGTGGTTGTTTGAAAGAAGATGTGTGTTCAAGAACTACTGTTGGGGAGTGTGCTCACTATTGGGGTATGTTCACACATCAGGTTTTTGCTGTGCGGCACAATCCAGCGCTTTGTGGGAGAAACGCATCTGATTTTTTTTTTTTTTTTTTTGCCGCCGGGTGTGGTTTTTCCTCATAGACTTTTATTAGCGCTGGATTGTGCCGCATGTACTTGTGTTTAATCCGTCTTTTGCCGGATGCGGCAAAAATCGTTACTCCGGCGGCCGCACATGATGCAGAGAGGAACGTTTTTTTGCCAGCGGCAAAAAACAGCATAGCGCTGTGCGGCATGGTGCATAATGAAAGTCTATGCGTGCCGGATACGGTGGCATGCCTCAAACGCCGGAAGCATGTACCGTATCCGGTTTTTACTTCTGAGCATGCCCATAAATTCATTGCTTGTCAGAAAATCAATCTCTCACTCACTGAGTCATTCACTCACTAACCGATCACTGGCGCGGTGCTGCACGGCTGTCACAAAGCTCTGGCGGCTTCTCCTGATTTGAAAATGCCGGCCGCCCATTATTCAATCTCGTATTCACTGCTTTCCCCGCCTACCGGCGCCTATGGTTGCAGTCAGACACGCCCCCATGCTGAGTGACAGCTATCTCACTGCAACCAATCACAGCCGCCGGTGGGCGGGTCTATCTATTGCAGTAAAAAAATAAATAAAAAAAAACAGCATGTCCCCCCCCCCCCCCCCAATTTTGATACCAGCCAAGATAAAGCCACATGGCTGAAGGCTGGTGTTCTCAGGATGGGGAGCGCCACGTTAAGGGGCGCCCCCCAGCCTAACAATATTAGCTAGCAGCTGCCCGGAATTGCTGCATCCATTAGATGCGACAGTCCCGGGACTCTACCCGGCTCATCCCGAACTACCCTGGTGCGGTGGCAATCGGGGTAATAGCGGGGTTAATCATGGCAGGCGTCTATGAGACACCAGTATAATATAGGATAAACTCCACCTTAGGGTACCCACACATCAGCGTTTTCTTGCCGCACTCCCAGATCCGGCACAAGGGCAGTACAGTACAGTTCACACTGGATTGTGCCTGATTGGAGAAAACTGATGTGTGAACTTAGCCTTATGGGGTGATCCAGCATTAGAGACAAACCTTTCACTCTGTGAGATTGTCATGCTGTTGAGCCTGTGAGCTCAGAAATTCTGCTTATCTGACATATTCTTCTTAGTACTTCCTTACTTCAGTGCTGTGATCTACGACTACAGTTTGGCTTCAGTATCTGTAGGAGGTCTGTGGTAGTCTGGAACACACCCCCTCTGTCATCATTGGCTGAAATGCCTGACTGGCTGTGATGTTAAACACACGTGTATTCTAGCCAATTCGTATTAAGGGGAGGCTATTCTAACGTATATTAGTAAACCGCCAGTCAGAAAAGATGATTATCAGGTGACTGATCCCGAGTGGAATAAGCCTGTAGGTAGGCTTTGTAACAACTGCATGTGGTATTCCAGTTTATGGCCATGGCGCTTGTACATGTGAAGTATGTGGTGTGGTTAGTGTGTGCATGCTCAGCCCAAGGCCGGGCTCACATCTGTGTCTCTGGGCCTCAGCACAGAATGGCGCAGGTTACCTGACACACAGCTAGTCTGTACATTGCAGTCTGCATGGAGCACCCATGTGTGAATGGAGTCCCTTTACTAAATCTGAAGGCACAAATGGATTGTTCAGTAACTTCCCAAGCCTCAGATGCAATGTGTGAATGAGGATTTGTTAATACTTCATTGACTGGCAATTTAACATCTGGCTGTTGTGATTTTTCGTCTGTGGATGTGCCATCAGCTTTTGTTAGTCAACTAGATGACTCTGTTTGTGAGTATGGCCTTTTAGGCTTGCGACACACATCCTTGCTGCCGGCACGTGTTTGTCATTTTTTACACGTACCGGCGGCACGGAGACACGTTAACCAATGCTACCCTATTGTAGCAGGCACACACACGTAAAACCACACGGAACGTGTGTCCGTGTGCGTTTTTCAAAGCGCTGACATGTCAGTGATTTCTCCCGCAGCACGGGTGTCACACGGCCCGCACCCGTACCACACTGGTGTAGTGTGGATGCGGTCCCGTGTGACACGCGCCGGAGAAAACACACATGTCAGTGAAAAAAACCCAAAACATTAACTCACCTTCTCCAGCCCTCCTGTCTCTGCCGCTGCTGCCTCTTGCTGCCGACCGCCGCTCATTATTCTCATTGAATATTCACTTCACTGCCTAGCAGCAGCAGCAGCGGGGAGACGGGAGGGCTGGAGACCGAGGATCAGCACCACGGACAGCAGCGCAGACATCAGGAAGGACCAGGTGAGTATAATAATTACCGGTTCTACGTGTGCTATCGCGGATAGCACACGTAGAACACACGTGTCACGCACGTACCAGAGACACGTACTTACCTGCACGCAACACGCAGGGAAAATACGTGTCTCTCGGCACGTGCGTTAATTTCACGTGAGTGTGGCAGAAGCCTTAGGCTGTGTGCCCAAGACGAGTGCTTACCTATTGACTTTCATTGGATGCAGAAAATCCACACCAAAAAAAGCATGTGTTTCATTGGATGCAGAAAATCCACACCAAAAAAAGCATGTGTTTTTAGCAGGGCTGTGGAGTCGGTAAGCCAAACCTTCGACTCCGACTCCGACTCCTCAAATTCTCTTGCACCGACTCCGACTCCGGCTCCGACTCCGACTCCGACTCCGACTCCTACATATATTGCTTATAGTTAGGTGAAAAATTTATTGTAGTACATGAATATGTGTATGTGAACATTAGACATTTAATAATTTTTATGATACAATAATCAAGATATTTGGATAGAACATAAAATATATTTATTGGATACAACTTTAGAACACAAAAAACTGTAATAAATTGTAAATATGTAATACACTATGTAATATACAGTAGATTACATATATATCTTGTGTGTGTATATACACTGTGTATATATATATAATATTACATATTTACAATTTATTAGTTTTTTGTGTTCTAAAGTTGTATCCAATAAATATTTTATGTTCTATCCAAATATCTTGATTATTGTATCATAAAAACAATTAAATGTCTGATGTTCACATTATACTACAATAAATTTTTCACTTAAATATAAGCATTATACTAAATGTTATTATTTAGTAAAATATTCAGCACATTCTGCATTGCACTCCTGTCCCCAATTTATTATATATTTTAGGAGTCGGAGTCGGTGCATTTTATACCGACTCCAACTCCGACTCCGACTCCACCAAAATGAGCTCCGACTCCGACTCCGACTCCACGACTCCGACTCCGACTCCACAGCCCTGGTTTTTAGTGCGTTTCACTGCAGAAATGCAGTAATAATGCATGCAATCCGCACAACTGGATCAATGCATCATTGTCAGAGCCAAATACCAGGAAGTATCAGGAACAAAGCATGACTTACCGAAAAGACAGGAACGGCAGCACCAAAAACATGATAAAAACGCAAGTAGCCTAATTTAGGAGAAATACTGCAGAGAATCTGCAACATCAAAAGCTCACCAAATACTCATTGTGGGAACGTAGCCTAAGGGGATTTTGTCTTATGCCAAATGAAAATTGGCATCAGTTTTGCCTACAAACTGCCTCCTGTTGTTTTCAATTGGTAAGCCACATTACCATTAATATGGCAGCAGGAGTGTCCACCCTGGATATGAAAGCCACATCTCAGGGGAAAAGTGGGTGACCTATTAGGCACATGCAGCCTTGCTGGATTGTGTGATGCAAAACTGTGACCGTTCACACTAGGACTTTGCCATGGATTCCTCTGCAAGCATACATAAGGCTGCTTTCACACATCAGTTCTTTTGCATCAGGCACAATCCGGCTCAAAAACCGGATTCATTGCATACGTTTTTCCATGCGGCCACTCCGTTTTTTGACGGATGCGGCTTGATACTGAGCATGCGCAGTTCAAAAAACTGCATCCGGCCGCCATTTTTTTGCCGCAGGACGCCGCATCCGGCCTCCATAGGCTTGCATTGTAAATCGCGCCGGGTCTAGCGCGATGCGTTTTTTTTTTTCGCCACACAAAAAAAACGTGCCCGGCAACATTCCATCCGGCCGCTGCATGGGCTAAATATGCCGCATCCGGCAAAAACCGGACGCAAGGCAATGCGGCACAGTACGGCGCTAATGCAAGTCTATGCGGAAAAAACGCAACCGGCGGCAAAAAAAAACCTGTCGTGTTTTTTCTGCAAAGTGCCGTATTGTGCCGCTCAGCAAAAACCAGATGTGTGAAAGCAGCCTCAGAGTTTCCATGAGGCAGAATCTGCCTTGTGAACGTTGGATTGTGTGTGCTTATACAAATATGTACATCATCAACTGCTTGCTTTGTGACCAAATCCTGGAGGTAGACTCGGGCTTCACCTCTAGGCTGCAGACTCGTGCGCCTGTCGCATTTGGCTGTTAGTGACGTCCACCTGTGACCACCAAAGAGTGCTTGAGTTAGTGGTAATGTGAACACCGCCTAAGAAAAGCCATGACTAGTCACTTAAAGGGAACCAATCACCAGGATTTTCCTATATTAACCTAAATCCAGTGCTATACTGGCACTATCATGCTGATTCTATACAGACCTTTTAGTTGTCAGCTTGGAAGCAAGTAAAGCTTGTAAAATGAACCGCTTTTTGATCGGCAGCAGCAGCTAATAGCTGGGGTGGGGTTTGATAATGATTCCTGTTCCCCTGCCTGTCCATCCTTCTCTGTTATTTATGCTATAATTCCATTCTAGAAGTGTTTTATTAATGGTTATGACTATAAATCATGGTGGCTAAAAGGACTTTGCTGACGTCATACCCATGTGCCCAGAAGGGTCGGGGCCTCAGTCAACAGAAAATGTTGCTTTCTGGTATCAGCTATGTTGCCTGAGGCCCTGCCTCTTCTGGTCACATGGGTATGACATCAGCAAGGTCCTTCTAGCCACCATGATTCATTCTCACCTGACGTCGAGCGTTGGGCCTTGCAGTGGATCCCACGCAGATCAGATCACACACACAGTCACCTATCAGATTACACGCACGCGCACGCACGCGCGCGCACACGCGCACACACGCGCGCACACACGCGCACACACACACACACTACATCCAGCGATACCGATTTCTTTTGGCCGGCAGAATCCTGAGACGCAGTGCGGTGGAGCACAAGGACCTGCGGTTGCAGGTGGAATTCTTACAGGACCTGCGATGCGTAGCTTCCTCCAATCTTTACCTGCGGCCGGAGGCATTCTGTACCGCTGGATGTGGTGAATGACTAGTGTTTGTGTTTGTACCTCCCAACCGTCCCGGATTCTGCGGGACTTTCACGATTTCTCAGGGCTGTCCCGCACTCCCGCGGCTCACAGCTGATGTCCCGGCTCCTCCCCCTCAGTGGAGTGAATAAATTTAAATTAAATTATCGGCTCTGGATTTTCGGGGTGGCCGGGACTCGAACTCGTGGAACTGTGAGTTCATTGTTTCAAAGGCAGCAGCTTTACCACTGAGCTACTGCCTGTATTGAAAGCAATAGGAAAATTTTGTTATCTTGACCTCTATACTGCAGGTGAGACACCAGAAGCAGATTATTCAGCTGCAAAGATGGATGGAGGGATGGATGGAGGGATGGATGAATGGAGGGCTGAATGGAGGGATAGAGGGAGGGATAGAGGGAGGGATAGAGGGAGGGATAGAGGGAGGGATGGATGGAGGGATGGATGGAGGGATGGATGGAGGGATGGATGGAGGGATGGATGGAGGGATGAAAGGAGGGATGAAAGGAGGGATGGATGGAGGGATGAAAGGAGGGATGGATGGAGGGATGGATGGAGGGATGGATGGAGGGATGGATGGAGGGATGGATGGAGGGATGGATGGAGGGATGGATGGAGGGATGGATGGAGGGATGGATGGAGGGATGGATGGAGGGATGAAAGGAGGGATGAAAGGAGGGATGAATGGAGGGATAGAGGGATGAAAGGAGGGATAGAGGGAGGGATGGATGATAGAGGGATAAATGGAGGGATGAATGGAGGGATAGAAGGAGGGATGAATGGAGGGATAGAGGGATGAAAGGAGGGATAGAGGGAGGGATGGATGGATGGATAATAGAGGGATGAATGGAGGGATAGAGGGAGGGATGGATGGATGATAGAGGGATGAATGGAGGGATAGAAGGAGGGATGAATGGAGGGATAGAGGCAGGGATGGATGGATAATGGAGGGATGAATGGAGGGATGAATGGAGGGATGAATGGAGGGATGAATGGAGGGATGAATGGAGGGATGAATGGAGGGATGAATGGAGGGATGAATGGAGGGATGAATGGAGGGATGAATGGATGATAGAGGGATGAATGGAGGGATAGAAGGAGGGATGAATGGAGGGATAGAAGGAGGGATGAATGGAGGGATAGAGGGAGGGATGGATGGATGATAGAGGGATGAATGGAGGGATAGAAGGAGGGATGAATGGACGGATAGAGGGATGAATGGAGGGATAGAGGCAGGGATGGATGGATGGATAATAGAGGGATGAATGGAGGGATGAATGGAGGGATAGAGGGAGGGATGGATGGATGATAGAGGGATGAATGGAGGGATAGAAGGAGGGATGAATGGAGGGCTAGAGGGAGGGATGGATGGATGAATGGAGGGATGAATGGAGAGATAGAGGGAGGGATGGATGGATGATAGAGGGATGAATGGAGGGATAGAGGGAGGGATGGATGAATGGAGGGATAGATGGATGGATGATGGAGGGATGAATGGAGGGATAGAGGGAGGGATGAATGGAGGGATAGAGGGAGGGATGAATGGAGGGATAGAGGGAGGGAGGGATGGATGGATGATAGAGGGATGAATGGAGGGATGGATGGATGATAGAGGGATAGAAGGAGGGATGAATGGAGGGATAGAGGGATGAAAGGAGGGATAGAGGGAGGGATGGATGATGGAGGGATGAATGGAGGGATAGAGGGATGAATGGAGGGATAGAGGGAGGGATGAATGGAGGGATAGAGGGATGGATGGATGATAGAGGGAGGGATGGATGGAGGGATGGATGGAGGGATGAAAGGAGGGATGAATGGAGGGATGATGGAGGGATGAATGGAGGGATAGAGGGAGGGATGGATGCATGGATGATAGAGGGATGAATGGAGGGATAGAGGGAGGGATGGATGCATGGATGATAGAGGGATGAATGGAGGGATAGAGGGATGGATGGATGATAGAGGGATGCATGGAGGGATAGAGGGAGGGAGTATGGATGATAGAGGGATGAATGGAGGGATAGAGGGAGGGATGAATGGAGGGATAGAGGGAGGGATGGATGGATGATAGATGGATGGATGAATGAATGGAGGGATGGAGGGATGGAGGGAGGGAGGGAGGGATGGAGGGGAGGGATAGAGGGAGGGATGGATGATAGTGGGATGGATGGATGATAGAGGGATGGATGATAGAGGGATATATAGATACACGACAGATAATAGATAGATAGAGATAGAATCATAGATAGATAGATGGATAGAATCATAGCTAGAATCATAGATAGAGGGCTAGATAGATAGAATCATAGATAGATAGAGGGATAGAGAGAATCATAGATAGATAGAGGGATAGAGATAGATAAATACTGTATCTCAATGTTGGTGAAAGAGTCAGATTCATTTGTTCCCATAAAACTACTATAAAGAAATGAGGAAAAAAATACAAATACAATTTTTTTTTTTTTATCTTCACCACCTTGGATTCAAACCAGCAACGTTCAAAACTTGTGTCCAGCAACCTCCTGGCTTTCCTAACTGCTCTAGCTGTTGAGCCACTAGGATTGATGATGTCAGAGGGAGGATTTCACATAAATGAACCTACAATGCAGCCTCTTACACAGCATATTACACAGGACACAGCTACATTGTACAGAGCAGCATCTCTATGTCCTGTATTCTAGAGGGAGAGGAAAAGAGGATTTTTTTTTCTTGTAATAAAGTTACTAAAAATAATAAAAAAAAATAGAATAATGTAATTTTATTGCACTTTTTTATAAAATAATAAACATCACAAATCAGCAAATAACATGGACATATTTGGTGTCCCTGTAATCGTAATGACCTGAACAACACAGCGATCAGATTATTTATGGGGATCGGTAAATGGCGGGAAAAAAAAGGCGCAATTTATTATTTTTCTTTATTAAAACCCATAAAAAATGTAATAAAAATGGATCACTGAGGCCGTGTTCACACATAGCATAAATGCGTCATTTTTTCTGCAGGTGTCCGCGCCACGAGTGCAATAACAATGTTCTCTGATTATTGCGTGTTTGCGGTATTTTTTATACATTGTCCCCCTTATTTGATACGTTTGTTGCTGATGTGAATCCTGAAGCTTATAAAGAAAGAAACACTAAATCCGCACAGTTCAGCGGCGTCTTTCCATGCACCAGGGGCGGAGATTTCAGGACGTCTCATCCACTTTGCTTGGACAATTAGTCCATATTCACATGTAGTGTAAATGCTGCATTTTTTTCTGCTGTTTCTTTGCACATTTATTCTGCTGTGTTTAATTGTCCAAGTAAAGTGGATGTGATTCCATGAAAAGACGCTGCTGAATTCTGCGGTTTTCGGGGGCGGGTTCTCTGGAAGTTTCTATGTGGAGCTTAAAAAAATGCAGGAAAAAGCTTCTCTGTACAATAAAAACACTTAAAAACGCAGATTCACATCTGAACCAAAAACGCATTAAATAATGGAGAAAAGGCAGAAAAAATGCAGCAAAAATGGAAAAAACAGAGAAGATTGTTATTGTGTAGTTTGGTGCAGACAGAAACAAAAAGAAACAGAATTTATGCAACGTGTGAACATGGCCTTATAGGCACAAATAAGCAACATGTCATATAGTGACACAGAAATATAAAAAAATTCTGACTGCTATAAATATGAATGAACAGTCCGGAACATCTGCTGAATGACCCTTACTTCCAAATGGGTGTGGCTAGGGGTGTGGCTAGGGGCGTGGTCAAAATTTGCCGCTGCGCGCGCCGCATACTTTGTCCCTCTTTCCTTTCTTGAAAAGTTGGGAGGTACAGTTAGGTCCAGAAATATTTGGACAGTGACACAAGTTTTGTTATTTTAGCTGTTTACAAAAACATGTTCAGAAATACAATTTATATATATAATATGGGCTGAAAGTGCACACTCCCAGCTGCAATATGAGAGTTTTCACATCCAAATCGGAGAAAGGGTTTAGGAATCATAGCTCTGTAATGCATAGCCTCCTTTTTCAAGGGACCAAAAGTAATTGGACAAGGGACTCTAAGGGCTGCAATTAACTCTGAAGGTGTCTCCCTCGTTAACCTGTAATCAATGAAGTAGTTAAAAGTTCTGGGGTTGATTACAGGTGTGTGGTTTTGCATTTGGAAGCTGTTGCTGTGACCAGACAACATGCGGTCTAAGGAACTCTCAATTGAGGTGAAGCAGAACATCCTGAGGCTGAAAAAAAAGAACAAATCCATCAGAGCGATAGCAGACATGCTTGGAGTAGCAAAATCAACAGTCTGGTACATTCTGCGAAAAAAGGAATTGACTGGTGAGCTTGGGAACTCAAAAAGGCCTGGGCGTCCACGGATGACAACAGTGGTGGATGATCGCCGCATACTTTCTTTGGTGAAGAAGAACGCGTTCACAACATCAACTGAAGTCCAGAACACTCTCAGTGAAGTAGGTGTATCTGTCTCTAAGTCAACAGTAAAGAGAAGACTCCATGAAAGTAAATACAAAGGGTTCACATCTAGATGCAAACCATTCATCAATTCCAAAAATAGACAGGCCAGAGTTAAATTTGCTGAAAAACACCTCATGAAGCCAACTCAGTTCTGGAAAAGTATTCTATGGACAGATGAGACCAAGATCAACCTGTACCAGAATGATGGGAAGAAAAAAGTTTGGAGAAGAAAGGGAACGGCACATGATCCAAGGCACACCACATCCTCTGTAAAACATGGTGGAGGCAACGTGATGGCATGGGCATGCATGGCTTTCAATGGCACTGGGTCACTTGTGTTTATTGATGACATAACAGCAGACAAGAGTAGCCGGATGAATTCTGAAGTGTACCGGTATATACTTTCAGCCCAGATTCAGCCAAATGCCGCAAAGTTGATCGGACGCGCTTCATAGTACAGATGGACAATGACCCCAAGCATACAGCCAAAGCTACCCAGGAGTTCATGAGTGCAAAAAAGTGGAACATTCTGCAATGGCCAAGTCAATCACCAGATCTTAACCCAATTGAGCATGCATTTCCCTTGCTCAAATCCAGACTTAAGACGGAAAGACCCACAAACAAGCAAGACCTGAAGGCTGCGGCTGTAAAGGCCTGGCAAAGCATTAAGAAGGAGGAAACCCAGCGTTTGGTGATGTCCATGGGTTCCAGACTTAAGGCAGTGATTGCCTCCAAAGGATTCGCAACAAAATATTGAAAATAAAAATATTTTGTTTGGGTTTGGTTTATTTGTCCAATTACTTTTGACCTCCTAAAATGTGTAGTGTTTGTAAAGAAATGTGTACAATTCCTACAATTTCTATCAGATATTTTTGTTCAAACCTTCAAATTAAACGTTACAATCCGCCAATGAAGTAAGAGCCAGCGGCAGCATCTCAGCACCATCCCGAGCGGGCACAGGGCACACAGGCAGGCACCGCGCCGAGCACACCATGGGCTTTAATGGATTTACTGAGCTATCCTTGAGGAAGGGGGACTGGTGACGCCCCCGAAACGCGCGTCGGATCTAGCTCAGTGTATTATTGTGAAGTGGACACAGTTGTCTGCTTGTTCCTACCGATTACGGACTTTGCCGATTCACTGGCAACTGAATATTTGAGTAAGGCGCACGGAGAAATCCATGTCCTGGGACGGTGCAAGCTTACTTCAGCAACTTTCAACCAATATCCTGCTTGGACCTAAGGGGTTTTTTCAAAATCCAAACCCGGCATTGTTCCCTTTTCTTCAGCGGTGTAAGAGTCATTCCACGCAAGGACCATACTTCACTGAGTTCCCATGCCAGCGCGGGTGTCAGGTAATCTACACCGAGACTTGTAACGAGTCTCTGGGGCACTGATTCCTCTGCCTGCCAGAATCTGCGGTAGGAGCGCGGCATATTTAATCCTATTTCATGGAACCGTGAAAACTTGCAGCGTGGATATTAGCACTATTCAACTAATTTTGAAGGATTTACCTGTGCACTAACACTCGCCAGAAGGAACCTTTGCCCTCACATACGAGCTAGCACGAATGTGTTATTTTCCCCCCCCCTCCCCCTTGGGCGGATAAACTATTCATTATTTTTTGGATATTCTAGAAAAAATCCTTTTCTCTTGTTTGGATCTCTAGTTTACCCACATTTATTATTAATATACGTGGTGCCACCGGCCGGGGCCCCACGATAGTGCAATTTATGATATTTTCTCTTGGTTATATTTTTTTGTTTTTGTTTTTGTTTCTTATCTTATTTAGCAGTGTCAATATTTTTTATATTGTCGATTAAAAAATTAATTATATCAAATATTCTTATTATTCAGCGCTGGTTGGTGAGCTTTTTTCCTTATGAAAAAAATCTCCATTTTTATTATTATTTAAACGTTACAATCTGCACTTGAATTCTGTTGTAGAGGTTTCATTTCAAATCCAATGTGGTGGCATGCAGAGCCCAACTCGCGAAAATTGTGTCACTGTCCAAATATTTATGGACCTAACTGTATGTGTATGTATGAATGTGTGTGCGTGATCTGATGCATGTGAGTGTGCTGGCTGGGAGTGACAGACATCCAGGGTCTGGTAAGTATGAGTCTCCTGGAAAGCGGTGGGGGGTGGGGGTGGGTTTAAGTCTGATTGGGGGGGGTAAACTATTTCCCCAACCATGTTTCTTCAAGAATAAGACCTACTCCAAAAATAAGCTCTAGCGCTTTTTTGGGGATAACAAAAAGTATGACAGTGTCATATTTTGGAAAAAACACGGTAGCTACTTAGCACCTGCTGCCCATCAAAAAACTGTTCATTTTTCAAGCTTTACTTGTGTTTCAAAAACTATACATCCAACCAAGCTGACAACTAAAAGGTCTGTATAGAATCAGCCTGATAGTGCCAGTATAGCACTGGCTTTAGGTTATATAGGAAAATCCTGGTGATTGGTGCGCTGAGATGATTCTGTGCAATGCTAGAGTTGTACGTGACACCAGCTCTTCTGCCCTGTGAACGTATTCAGGAGCTTCTGAGCATATGCAGTTCTTGAGAAGGCCAAATTTAAAGAGTTGGGTCTGTAAGTTAGGCCACCCTTAGGAAATAAATCTATATTTGGAAATACATCGAAGAAGCCTTTGTATAGTGCATGTTGGGAAGGAAACCAGGAATAAGACAGCTTAATCAACAGATGCAGGATATGAGTCTTTTTAATAAACTATATTTAATTCTTTCAATTGTTTTCTGCAGGACTGGCAACCTCCATTTGCTTGTGATGTTGATAAACTTCACTTCACCCCACGTATCCAAAGACTTAATGAACTTGAGGTAACATGTTTCTCATATTTACCCGTTTCATCCAGTGTTCTAATATTGATCTGGTGTAATCACTCCCAACCTTATTACCTACTAGCTGTACTACCTGGCTTCGCCCGGGTTAACTGTTGTTAACAAAATAGAATGTATTATCATTCCCGGGATAGAATGTATTAACGCCTGGGATAGTAACTGTCTCTCTGTTTTTCTCCCATTCTCTGTCTGTCTCTCCTCTGTATATATCTATCTGTCTCTCTCTCTCTATCTCTTTGTCTGTTTGTCTCTCTCCCTGTCTGTCTGTGACGGTCTCTGTCTCTTTCTCCATCTGTCTCAATCTCTTTCTCTGTCTGTCTATCTATCTCTGTCACTTTCCTTGTCTGTCTCTTACCCTGTCTGTATCTTTCCCTTTCTTTCCCTGTCTGTTTCCCTGTCTCTGTCTCTTTGTCTGTGTCTGTCTCTTTCCCTGGCTGCATTGTGACACGCCAACATTCCATATAAGGGCGTGGCTGCGTATTCTTCTGAAGTTCTGGCTGCACTGTGGCTCTCAACTCCATTCGCTTTAATGGAGGCAGGTTTTTTGGCGAATAACTGTAAAGCGCGGGGTTAAAATTTCCCCTCAAAACCTAGCCTATGACGCTCTCGGGGTCCAGACGTGTGTGCGCAAAATTTTGTGGCTGTAGCTGCGACGGTGCAGATGCCAATCTCGGACATACATACACACACACATTCAGCTTTATATATTAGATTAAAGGCCTAGACTGTATGATGTGATGGCATATCACTTATTGCTGAGTTGAAAAGCCAGAGGCCTCTGTTTTTTACTAATGAGATACTGACCTGTGAAAAAGGCCTTATGCTTATTACAGACTCCTGAGTCACCAAACATCGCTAAGATGTTATGTGCAAGTTATCTCCGTAGTCTGAAAATGGATCACAGTGCAATAAGTCACTGATATAATAGAACAACATGGGGCCTTAAGCCCGCTACACACGCTTCAATATATCTCACAATCCGTCGTTGGGGTCAAGTTGTAAGTGACGCACATCCGGCATCGTTTGTGACGTATCTGCGTGTGACAGCTACATGCGATCAGGATTGAACGCAAAACCGTTGATCGCAAACACATCGTATCATTCTCTAGAATTGAGCGTTTTGTTGCAAGAACCTAGTCAATTGTAACGTGTGACATCCCTCATACGATTTTGTTGTCTGATGCTATGTGCGCAGGTGTGCGCTCTACACCGCAGCTTAAAAAAGGTCTGCTTCAGAGCGCAGCTGAAAAGCTGCGTTCTGAAGCGCCTCACAATGTTTGTCATGCACTAATCTCTGTCAGTCCGTCACTATCTCTGTCCCTCACTCTCAGTCCATGTCAGTCTATCCCCCTCTCTCATATACTCACCGATCCCCGATCCCTGGCGCTGCACGGCGTTCACACTGCTCCGGCGGCTTTTACTGTTTTGAAAAAGCCGGCCGCCCATTAAACAATTTCGTATTCCCTGCTTTCCCCGCCCACCAGCGCCTATGATTGGTTACAGTGAGACACGCCCCCACTCTGAGTGACAGGTGTCACACTGCACCCAATCACAGCAGCCGGTGGGCGTGTCTATACTGTGTAGTGAAATAAATAATTAAATAATTAAAAAAAATGGCGTGCGGTTCCCCCCATTTTTAAAACCAGCCAGATAAAGCCATACGGCTGAAGGCTGGTATTCTCAGGATGGGGAGCTCCACGTTATGGGGAGCCCCCCACCCTAACAATATCAGCCAACAGCCGCCCAGAATTGCCGCATACATTAGATCCGACATTTCTGGGACTGTACCCGGCTCTTCCCGATTTACCCTGGTGCGTTGGCAAATCGGGGTAATAAGGAGTTATTGGCAGCCCATAGCTGCCAATAAATCCTAGATTAATCATGTCAGGCGTCTATGAGACACCTTCCATGATTAATCTGTAAGTTACAGTAAATAAACACACACCCGAAAAAATACTTTATTAGAAATAAAAACACACACATATACCCTGGTTCACCACTTTAATCAGCCCCAAAAAGCCCTCCTTGTCCGGCGTAATCCAGGATGATCCAGCGTCGCTTCCACCGCAGCTGCATGGAGGTGACCGGAGCCGCAGCAGACACAGCCGCTCCGGTCACCTCCATGCAGCAAATGAAGACAGCCGTGCGATCAGCTGCTGTCACTGAGGTTACCCGCGGCCACCGGTGGAATCAGGACGCGACACAGACAGAGCCGCAGCATCACAATGAAGTCGGGTGAAGTTCACCCGAGTTCATTCTGACAGTGCGGCTCTGTCTGTGTCTGCTGTCATCTGCCATTCAGCTCTGCTACATGGCTGTCTGTGTCTGCTGTCAGCGGCCATGTAGCAGAGCTGAATGGCAGATGACATAGTAAAAACGGATCCCTACACATTACACACGCTTGGCAAGTCAATAAATAAAAAAAAAAAAAAAAAAGGTGCCCAATGCATACGTCACAGAACACATGATCTAAAGGATCGCACACACAATTGACCAATTTAACATAGACTACTAACGCTCGTGTGACAGCAAATGAACGACCAACGTGAAATCTCATAGATCCCGTATGCAACCTGGGCGTGTCACATCGCAAATGCGATTGTACAACTAATTGCAACGTGTAAAGTGGGCTTTAGTCTAATAAGGCTTGACGCTTGAAAAATTGCTATCAAATTTCTAGTAGGGCGCATTTTCATGAAAATCATACAGTCTAAAGAGGCTGCCAATCACCCGACAAATGAGAAAACACTTGTTCGTTGGGTGAAATGACCTTTTTGGTTTGTAGAAAAAATGTCTTCTGCAGGGCATCGTCCTGTGTAAATTGGACCTGTGCTACTGTGAAGAATGGGGAGCACAGGATCTATTGACTATTTGGAGCGCCTCTGAAGGTGGTTGGCCTTGTGTAAACAGGCTATTAAATGACCGGCAACAAGTGTGGCCCAGTGTAAACGCACCCCTACAGGAGAGCAGCTGTGTGCCTTATCATATTTAGTTTTGAAAAATGTATTGCAGTCGTTAGCCCTTACTATATCTGTACTCTGTGCCATAGTGATGTAATATAAGTAAGTCAATGCTTTGTTTAAAAGAACTGAAGTCCTCAGTGGTTGATACCTTCTTAATGGCTAACTGAAAAGATGGTAATAATAGCAAGCTTTCCAGACTACTCGGGTCTCTTCAGGCGAGGTATAGCACAAAATCTGAAGAGTCACTTATTTCTACACCACAGGACATAGAATGGAGCATTACCTTCCATGTCCTGTGGTGTATAAATAAGTGACTCAATGTTATACATTCCCCCCCCCCCCCCCCCCCATCTTCCAAACTTGCCAACCAGCTAACCTTCGATATTAATTTGACGCTTTCCTCAGGCTCAAACCAGAGTGAAGTTAAATTTCCTAGATCAGATTGCCAAGTTCTGGGAGCTGCAGGGATGTACTCTGAAAATACCTCACGTTGAAAGAAAAATACTGGATTTATTTCAGCTAAACAAGGTGAGAGAAACAATAGCATGTATTGTAAGAAGGTACAATCCGAACTGAGATGTCTGCGATACGGCCCATGCACCGAGGTTTACTCCGTCCTTTCTTCACTGCAGTTGGTGGCTGATGAAGGTGGCTTTGATTTGGTCTGCAGAGATAGAAAGTGGACTAAGATTGCTGTAAGAATGGGCTTTTCAGCAGGAAAAGCCATTGGGTCTCATATCCGGGGCCACTATGAGCGTATACTCTACCCCTACAACTTGTTTCAGGCTGGAACTAATTTACTGGTAAGAATAACATTTTATGTTAGAATTCACCCAACTCTAATTTCTTGTATATTTTTTAGTACAGTGTTTATTTAAAGGGAACCTCTCACCCTGAAAATGCAGTCCTACCTGCAGGCACCATAGAGCAGGGGGAGCTGAGCAGCTTGATATATAGTTTGTGAGGAAAGCTTCAGTATAACCTGTGTTTTCATCATTTAATCCTCTGCTTTCTCTGGGATTTTCGGTCCAGTGGGCGGGGGCTATCAGTGACTGACAGCTGTCATTGTATAAGTGTATGCAGAGGTGGCTGTCAGTCACTGATAGAGCAGAAGAGCTTATCCTGAATCTTTTCTCTGTTCAGGTCCCCCTGCTCTATAACATGATCCCTGCAGATTGGGCTGCATTTTCACAGTGATAGGTTGTCTTTAAAGGAAACTTATGTCAGCACAGAATGATAGTTCAAACAAAGTGCAGGCACTGCTGCAGCATGACAGGGTTAAACATTTAGGCACATCTTCCCACGGGCTGTTTTCCATGTTTCTCTGCCCTTCCCTGGTGCTATGAAGTCAGAGCTGTCAATCAAAGAGGAGAGGAGGGTGGAGATGGGTGGAAAACAAGCTGGTGGGAAGGTGCACTCCACTGGTCGGCCTGCCATGATACACTGAGCACCTGTACTTGCATTGAACTTTCATCCTGTGCTGACAGAGTTCCTTTTAAAGGGAATCTGTCCGCAGAGAAAATAGAGGTAATCCTGCAGATAAATATTGTTTTAAAAAATGTGGCAGTCTAATCGGAAGCCTAGGTGAAGGGAGAAACGGTAATGGCATTCCCCTCATCGCACTCCCTGCAGCCGCTTGCTTTCAGCCATCCGTACAATGCTAGGGTCTCTGAGAAGTCAAGATCACTACACAGTAAGGCTATGTGCGCACGTTGCGTACAAGCCCTGCAGAAATTTCTGCAGCGATCTGAAGAGCACATGTGCGCTTTAGATCGCTGCAGAAATGTGCGTAGTGAGCGCCGATTCCATGCGCTCTGCCTGCAGCTCCTGCCATAGACAGAGCAGGAGCTGCCGGCAAAGCGCAGGAAAGAATTGACATGTCACTTCTTTTTGCGCAGCGCTTCGGCAGTAGCCGAAGCGCTGCGCTCTTAAACGCCACGTGCGCACGGCCCCTGCACAGTCTCCATAGACTGTGCAGGGGACGCAGGACGCATGCAGTTACGCTGCGCTACAAAGCGCAGCGTAACTGCATGTTTTTACGCGACGTGCGCACATAGCCTAAGTATGCTGTAAAAACCCTTCACCTACTGCTTGACTGAAATCCTGCTCAACCCTATATATGCAGAGCTGGATGACAGTGAAGGAGCAAGGGGAATTGATTACAATGCTCTCACCATGTAATAAGCAATGGCTGTCTGCAGTCTCAGATGTCCCCCAGATGACTGGAAGCGAGCTACTGCAGGGGGATAACTAAATTCTACCTGCAGCCAGACTGCCATATATTTTTTAAACCATTTTTACTTAAAGGGGTTATCCAGGATTATTTTTTTTTCCCGTAAAGTGCTGCAAAATATGTTGGCGCTGTAGAAATACAAATTATTATTTCTTCGGCGCTCCATTGGGAGACCCAGACGATTGGGTGTATAGCACTGCCTCCGGAGGCCACACAAAGCATTACACTAAAAAGTGTAAGGCCCCTCCCCTTCTGGCTATACACCCCCAGTGGGATCACTGGCTCACCAGTTTTCTGCTTTGTGCGAAGGAGGTCAGACATCCACGCATAGCTCCACTGTTTAGTCAGCAGCAGCTGCTGACTATGTCGGATGGAAGAAAAGAGGGCCCATACTAGGGCCCCCAGCATGCTCCCTTCTCACCCCACTTGCGGTTTGTAAGGTTGAGGTACCCATTGCGGGTACGGAGGCGGGAGCCCACATGCTGTTTTCCTTCCCCATCCCCCTGAGGGGCTCTGAGGAAGTGGGATCTTACCGGCCTCCAAGCCCTAAGGCCGGGCTCCGTCCACAGACCCATTGAACCTGCTGGATAAGGAGCCGGGGTACCGTTCAGGGACAAGGCCCTGCAACATTCAGGTACTCTGTGTCCCCCTATGGACTGGCCGCGCACACTCCAGACTTGCTGGGTGTGCTAGTGCGCCGGGGACAGTAGCGCTGCGCGCTGGGGTTTGAGTCACTGCAGCTTGGCTGAGTGACTTTATGTGTTGGGAACTACCGCGCCGGCCGCTCCGGGAGCGGCGGCGCGGCTAGGACTTGTAGTGCGCCGGGGACTTAGCGCCGACCGTGCTTTTACGACGGCGGCGCTTATAAATCTAGTCCCCGGCTTTTGCGGCCTAGCTCCGCTTCGTTCCCGCCCCCTCCCTGTCAATCAGGGAAGGGGACAGGCGTTGTGCAATCGTCAGCGCCGAGGGCTGGAGCCTTATTTACATGCTCCAGCCCTCTCACTGGGCACAGTAGGACGCAGGTTTCCCGCTTTTTGTCTGAGCACACCCAGGGCCCGCCCCCCCTCCACAGAGACGCCGGCAGCCATTCCTGCATGCAGTCTGGCTGGGGAACGGACACAGGCTCTGGGAGACCCAGACAAGGGATTTCTGGCGACCACACACCCGCGTTAAGCGGGCGGTAAGCAGCACATTCGTGCTGGCCCCACTAGTGCCACAGTGTTATTTGGTGTACTTTTTCCTGTACCAGATATATCTATATATATTGCACTGTAAGGTCGCTTCTTGGCTGTATACCCCTATTGCTCTGAGGAGACGACAACATGTCATCTGCAAAACGCAAGGGTGCCAAGACACAGGCTGTGAACGCTGCTTGTGCCGCTTGTGGGGCTAATCTACCGGCAGGTTACAATGACCCCCATTGTGTGCAATGTTCGGTCCCTGTGCCACTTCGTCAGCCGGAGCCTATGGTGGTAGTGGCCCAGGCAGAGTCGCCGGTGAACCCTGTCCCGGTGACGGGGACAGAGTTTGCTGTTTTTGCTGACAGGATGTCTGTCACTATGACAAAAATCCTAGAGACCTTGCAGGCCAGGCCAGTTACTCAGTCCATGGACACTGCTGCGGCAATGTTCCCCGGTCCCCCTCAGTTGGAGTTAATCAGTGCTTCAAGGGGGTCCCAGGCATCTCAGCCTGACGGCTCTGATTCAGATGACAGTCCCAGGCAGCCTAAGCGTGCTCGCTGGGAGAGACCCCCCACGTCATCACGCGGATCAGGGTCTCAGCGAGAAGAGTCTCTACATGATGAGACAGAGGAGGGTGATCAGGAGTCTAATCCTGAAACCGCTCTCAATCTGGATACTCCTGATGGTGACGCCATGGTAAATGACCTTATAGCGGCCATCAATAGACTGTTGGATATTTCTCCCCCAGCCCCTTCTGCAGAGGAGGCAGCTGCACAGCAGGAGAAGTTCCATTTCAGGTATCCCAAGCCTAAACTGAGTACTTTTCTGGACCACGCTGACTTCAGAGAATCAGTCCAGAAACACCATGCCTACCCAGATAAGCGTTTCTCCAAACGTCTTAAGGATACACGTTATCCCTTTCCCCCTGACGTGGTCAAACGCTGGACCCAGTGCCCAAAGGTGGATCCCCCAATCTCCAGGCTTGCAGCTAGATCCATAGTTGCAGTGGAAGATGGGGCTTCACTTAAAGATGCCAATGACAGACAGATGGACCTTTGGTTAAAGTCTGTCTATGAAGCTATTGGCGCGTCGTTTGCTCCAGCATTCGCGGCCGTGTGGGCACTCCAAGCTATCTCAGCTGGCCTGGCACAGGTGGACTCTATCATATGTCCAGCAGTGCCGCGAGTGGCATCCCTAACCTCGCAAATGTCTGCGTTTGCGACTTACGCTATCAACGCTGTCCTGGACTCTACAAGCCGTACCTCAATTGCGTCTGCCAACTCTGTTGTCTTGCGCAGAGCCTTGTGGTTAAAGGAATGGAAAGCGGATTCTGCTTCCAAAAAATGTTTAACCAGCTTGCCGCTATCTGTAGATAGACTGTTTGGTGAACAATTGGCTGAAATCATTAAGCAATCCAAGGGTAAAGACTCCTCCTTACCCCAGCCCAGATCAAGCAAACCTCAACAGAGGAAGTGGCAGTCGAGGTTTCGGTCCTTTCGAGGCTCCAGCAAGACCCATTTCTCCTCGTCCAAAGGGACTCAGAAGGAGCAAAGGAGCTCAGATTCCTGGCGGGCTCAGTCACGCCCCAAGAAAGCAACCGGAGGAACCGCTTCCAAGGCGGCTGCCTCATGACTTTCGGCCTCAGCCCTCCGCATCCTCGGTCGGTGGCAGGCTCTCCCGCTTTTGCGACATTTGGCTGCCACAGGTCAAAGACCGGTGGGTAGCAGACATTTTGTCTCACGGGTACAGGATAGAATTCAGTTCTCGTCCTCCGCCTCGGTTCTTCAGAACCTCCCCACATCCCGACCGAGCAGATGCCCTTCTGCAGGCGGTGTGCTCACTAAAAGCAGAAGGAGTGGTGATCCCTGTTCCTCTGCAGGAACAAGGGCAAGGTTTTTACTCCAATCTCTTCGTGGTTCCAAAAAAGGACGGCTCGTTCCGTCCTGTTCTGGACCTAAAGCTGCTCAACAAGCATGTGAACGCCAGGCGGTTCCGGATGGAATCCCTCCGCTCTGTCATTGCCTCAATGTCCAGAGGAGACTTCCTTGCCTCAATAGACATCAAAGATGCTTATCTCCACGTGCCGATTGCTACAGAGCACCAACGTTTCCTACGTTTCGTGATAGGAGACGACCATCTCCAGTTCGTAGCTCTGCCATTTGGTCTGGCGACAGCCCCACGGGTTTTCACCAAGGTCATGGCGGCAGTGGTAGCAGTCTTGCATTCTCAGGGTCATTCGGTGATCCCTTACTTAGACTATCTACTTGTCAAAGCACCCTCTCAAGAGGCATGCCAACACAGCCTGAATGTTGCGCTGGAGACTCTCCAGACTTTCGGGTGGACCATCAACTTTTCAAAGTCAAACCTGGCACCGACTCAATCACTAACGTATCTTGGCATGGAGTTTCATACTCTCTCAGCGATAGTGAAGCTTCCGCTGGACAAGCAGCGGTCTCTACGGACAGGGGTGCAGTCTCTCCTTCAGGGTCAGTCGCACCCCTTAAGGCGCCTCATGCACTTCCTAGGGAAGATGGTGGCAGCAATGGAGGCAGTCCCGTTCGCGCAGTTTCATCTGCGTCCACTTCAATGGGACATTCTCCGCCAGTGGGACGGGAAGACAACTTCCCTAGACAGGAAAGTCTCCCTTTCTCAGACGGCCAAGGATTCTCTGCTATGGTGGCTCCTTCCCACCTCATTAACGCAGGGAAGATCATTCCTGCCCCCATCCTGGGCAGTGGTCACGACAGACGCGAGTCTGTCAGGGTGGGGAGCAGTTTTTCTCCACCACAGGGCTCAAGGGACGTGGACTCAGCAGGAGTCCACCCTTCAGATCAATGTTCTAGAAATCAGGGCAGTGTATCTTGCCCTATTAGCCTTCCAGCAGTGGCTGGAAGGAAAGCAGATCCGAATTCAGTCGGACAACTCCACAGCGGTGGCATACATCAACCACCAAGGAGGGACACGCAGTCGGCAAGCCTTCCAGGAAGTCAGGCGAATTCTCATGTGGGTAGAGGAAAGAGCTTCCACCATATCAGCAGTTCACATCCCGGGCGTAGAAAACTGGGAAGCAGGCTTCCTCAGTCGCCAGGGCATGGACGCAGGGGAATGGTCCCTTCACCCGGACGTGTTTCAGGAAATCTGCCGCCGCTGGGGGGTGCCGGACGTCGACCTAATGGCGTCTCGGCACAACAACAAGGTCCCGACCTTCATAGCGCGGTCTCACGATCAAAAAGCTCTGGCGGCAGACGCCTTAGTGCAAGATTGGTCGCAGTTCCGGCTCCCTTATGTGTTTCCACCTCTGGCACTCTTGCCCAGAGTGTTACGCAAGATCAGATCCGATTGCGGCCGCGTCATACTAGTCGCCCCAGACTGGCCGAGGAGGTCGTCGTACCCGGATCTGTGGCATCTCACGGTCGGCCAACCGTGGGCACTACCAGACCGTCCAGACTTACTGTCCCAAGGGCCGTTTTTCCATCGGAATTCTGCGGCCCTGAACCTGACTGTGTGGCCATTGAGTCCTGGATCCTAGCGTCTTCAGGATTATCCCAAGGGGTCGTTGCCACCATGAGACAGGCTAGGAAGTCCACTTCTGCTAAGATCTACCACAGAACGTGGAAGATTTTCTTATCCTGGTGCTCTGCACAAGGAGTATCTCCCTGGCCATTCGCGTTACCTGTCTTTCTTTCCTTCCTGCAATCGGGGTTGGAAAAGGGCTTGTCGCTCGGCTCCCTTAAAGGGCAAGTCTCGGCACTATCCGTGTTTTTTCAGAAGCGTCTAGCACGACTTTCTCAGGTGCGCACGTTCCTGCAGGGGGTTTGTCATATCGTACCTCCGTACAGGCGGCCGTTAGATCCGTGGGATCTAAACAAGGTCCTGGTTACTCTCCAGAAGCCGCCCTTCGAGCCTCTGAGGGATGTGTCACTTTCTCGACTCTCACAGAAAGTGGCCTTTCTGGTAGCGGTCACGTCTCTTCGGAGAGTGTCTGAACTAGCAGCGCTGTCATCCAAAGCTCCTTCCCTGGTGTTCCACCAGGACAAGGTAGTGCTGCGTCCCATTCAGGAGTTTCTCCCAAGGTGGTATCCTCTTTTCATCTTAATCAGGATATCTCCTTGCCTTCCTTTTATCCGCATGCAGTTCATCGGTATGAAAAGGATTTACATTTGTTGGATCTGGTGAGAGCACTCAGAATCTACATTTCCCGCACGGCGCCCCTGCGCCGCTCGGATGCACTCTTTGTCCTTGTCGCTGGTAAGCGCAAAGGGTCGCAGGCTTCCAAAGCCACCCTGGCTCGATGGATCAAAGAACCAATTCTTGAAGCCTACCGTTCTGCTGGGCTTCCGGTTCCATCAGGGCTGAAGGCACATTCTACCAGAGCCGTGGGTGCGTCCTGGGCATTACGACACCAGGCTACGGCTCAACAGGTGTGCCAGGCAGCTACCTGGTCGAGTCTGCACGCTTTCACCAAACATTATCAGGTGCATACCTATGCTTCGGCGGACGCCAGCCTAGGTAGAAGAGTCCTGCAGGCGGCAGTTGCCTCCCCGTAGGGGAGGGCTGTCTTTGCAGCTCTAACATGAGGTATTTCTTTACCCACCCAGGGACAGCTTTTGGACGTCCCAATCGTCTGGGTCTCCCAATGGAGCGCCGAAGAAGAAGGGAATTTTGTTACTTACCGTAAATTCCTTTTCTTCTAGCTCCTATTGGGAGACCCAGCACCCGCCCTGTTGTCCTTCGGGATTTTTGGTTGTTTTTCGGGTACACATGTTGTTCATGTTGAATGGTTTTCAGTTCTCCGATGTTACTTCGGAGTGAATTTGTTTAAACCAGTTCTTGGCTTTCCTCCTTCTTGCTTTTGCACTAAAACTGGTGAGCCAGTGATCCCACTGGGGGTGTATAGCCAGAAGGGGAGGGGCCTTACACTTTTTAGTGTAATGCTTTGTGTGGCCTCCGGAGGCAGTGCTATACACCCAATCGTCTGGGTCTCCCAATAGGAGCTAGAAGAAAAGGAATTTACGGTAAGTAACAAAATTCCCTTTTTTCATGGAGTAAGAGCTGCTAGGCAGGTAGTCACTAAGTGATCACAGACTGCTGTCAAACAGCATGACCTCAGCAGTCACACCTCTTAGCAGAGCGGAAGAGAAGCAGCTGCTCTGTCTGTGACGCCACAGGGGTCATCCGTGACTTGTGAGCAGGCCGAGATCTGCACCGGGCTCAAAATACAGGTAGTTAGCAATTCCCTGCCTGCTCTTCATCCCATAAGAAAATTGGTCCTGGCTAATCCCCTTTTAAAGGGAACCTGTCAGGTCCAATATGCAGCCGGAACCACGAGCAGTTCTGAGTGCATATTGCTAATCCCTGCCTAAAAGTCCCTGTATAAAGAAATTTTGATATGTTATGATATGCTAATGAGCGCAGGGACTAGTCGCAAGGGCGTTGGCTCCTGCACACATTCTGCCTTCTTAGCACACCCCTGTTGGCGTGCGAACATGCTACTCAATGCCCACTGCCCAGCATCCTCCTCAGTGACGTGCGCACCTGTGTCAATCTTGCCACCTCAGAACGCTGGGCTTTAGAGTCAGTGCGCATGATTGGAATGCCCCGCACTTCCGGTCATGCACAGTATGAAGCCGGGTGTACACGTCCCAGCTTTAGAGAGGTCTAGTGTGCATGACCGGAAGTGCAGTGACTTCTGTTCCATGCACACTGAGCCTAAACATGGCGTTCTGAGGCTGCGCGATGTACACAGGTACACGCGTCACTGCCGATGAGGACGCTGGGCAGTGGGCATTGACTAGCATTTTAGCACGCCCTGTGGGAGTACTAACATGCTAAGAGGGCAGAATGAGCACAGGAACGAACACCCTTGCGACTAGTCCCTGCGCTCATTAGCGTATCATAAAGGATCTTTAGGAATACATTTTCTAAAAATCTTTATGCTACTAGATACAGGGACGGTTAGGCAGGGATTAGCAATCTGCACCCAGATCTGCTCGGGGTTCTGGGTGCATATTGCAACTGACAGGTTCCCTTTAAAGGATTACCTCCTATGACTGCATTGTCATTTTTGAAAGGGAACCGGTTAGTAAAAATATCTAGTATTTTCAGTTTTAATGTTTTGTTTCCCTTAATACTTTCTTTCACAATGCTGTCTCAGGTTAAAGGGAACCTGTCAGCAGATTTGTCCGTTATAAGCTGCGGCCACCACCAGTGAGCCCTTGTATACAGTATTCTAGAATGCTCTATATAAGGGCTCACTGATGGTGACCGCAGGTTATAGTTGCCAAATCTGGTGACTATTAATCCAATACTACTGACTAGTTAGTCTTTTGTGTTTTTTATGTAAATGATGAAATAATTTTCATATTTTATTTATTTTCTTCACATCAGGGTTCAGATTCATGCACCAAACTGCTTGGATTTAATGACGATATAAATGTAGATAAGGTATGGTATCTATGGGTTTGTTTCATTCATTGGTTTTAATTGTTCTTAAAGAGAGCTGATGTTAACTTAAAAAAATGAAAAGCTTGAAGGGGAATTCCTGGGTTATCAAATCTATTTCTATCAGCATACCCTCAAACTATAAACGCTTATATCCATAGTACTGTATTCAATTGCTACTTTGTGCTATCTGGAATTACTCTGTGACGACTTATTCAGTCGCGCATAGATCAGAAGTGTGTTATCCGATTTCAATCTAGTTTGTCAATGGGGCTATTAACCCCTTAACGACCTTGGACGTACTGAGTACGTCATGGTGACATGGTGCTAAAGGACCCATGACGTACTCAGTACGTCCTGGCGAAATCGCGGTCCCGGAGCCCCGGGGAGTGAAATTTATTTACTTAAACGGTGGATTCGGGAAGGAGGGGACCTCTGCCTGACGTCAGGAGGGGTGGTGCCTCCTCCCCGAACCTACAGAGGCTGTGATTGGCTGACGAACGCCGCTCAGCCAATTACAGCCACTGTAATGTTCCAGCCATTGAAAATGGCTGGAACATTGAAATCCAGCCCTGATCAGTGCTGCTGTAGCACTGGCCATTGGCTGGAGCTGGGTGATCGATGCTTCACCCGCCCCCAGCTCTGATTGGAGAGACCGGTCTTGTGACCGCTCTCTCCAATCAATGTGGATCTGCGGCCTGTGACCGTCCCTGGAAGCTGAAGCTCTGCGGGTGCCCATCGGTAAGTTGCTGCCCCCGCTCGCCCGCCCCTGTCCCAGCCGCTCGCCCGCCCGCCCGCCCCTGTCCCAGCCGCTCGCCCGCCCCTGTCCCAGCCGCTCGCCCGCCCCTGTCCCAGCCGCTCGCCCGCCCCTGTCCCAGCCGCTCGCCCGCCCCTGTCCCAGCCGCTCGCCCGCCCCTGTCCCAGCCGCTCGCCCGCCCCTGTCCCAGCCGCTCGCCCGCCCCTGTCCCAGCCGCTCGCCCGCCCCTGTCCCAGCCGCTCGCCCGCCCCTGTCCCAGCCGCTCGCCCGCCCCTGTCCCAGCCGCTCGCCCCTGTCTCCGATCGCCCCGCCGCCACGCTCGATTTACCGCTGTCCCCGCCGCCGCTCCGATCCACCGCTGTCCCGGCCGCCGCTCCGATCCACCGCTGTCCCGGCCGCCGCTCCGATCCACCGCTGTCCCGGCCGCCGCTCCGATCCACCGCTGTCCCGGCCGCCGCTCCGATCCACCGCTGTCCCGGCCGCCGCTCCGATCCACCGCTGTCCCTGCCGCCGCTCCGATCCACCGCTGTCCCGGCCGCCGCTCCGATCCACCGCTGTCCCGGCCGCCGCTCCGATCCACCGCTGTCCCTGCCGCCGCTCCGATCCACCGCTGTCCCGGCCGCCGCTCCGATCCACCGCTGTCCCGGCCGCCGCTCCGATCCACCGCTGTCCCGGCCGCCGCTCCGATCCACCGCTGTCCCGGCCGCCGCTCCGATCCACCGCTGTCCCGGCCGCCGCTCCGATCCACCGCTGTCCCGGCCGCCGCTCCGATCCACCGCTGTCCCGGCCGCCGCTCCGATCCACCGCTGTCCCGGCCGCCGCTCCGATCCACCGCTGTCCCTGCCGCCGCTCCGATCCACCGCTGTCCCGGCCGCCGCTCCGATCCACCGCTGTCCCGGCCGCCGCTCCGATCCACCGCTGTCCCTGCCGCCGCTCCGATCCACCGCTGTCCCGGCCGCCGCTCCGATCCACCGCTGTCCCGGCCGCCGCTCCGATCCACCGCTGTCCCGGCCGCCGCTCCGATCCACCGCTGTCCCGGCCGCCGCTCCGATCCACCGCTGTCCCGGCCGCCGCTCCGATCCACCGCTGTCCCGGCCGCCGCTCCGATCCACCGCTGTCCCGGCCGCCGCTCCGATCCACCGCTGTCCCGGCCGCCGCTCCGATCCACCGCTGTCCCGGCCGCCGCTCCGATCCACCGCTGTCCCGGCCGCCGCTCCGATCCACCGCTGTCCCGGCCGCCGCTCCGATCCACCGCTGTCCCGGCCGCCGCTCCGATCCACCGCTGTCCCGGCCGCCGCTCCGATCCACCGCTGTCCCGGCCGCCGCTCCGATCCACCGCTGTCCCGGCCGCCGCTCCGATCCACATGTGGGGGGAGGGTGGCTTGCAGTGCTCCACATGTGGGGGGGAGGGTGGCTTGCAGTGCTCCACATGTGGGGGGAGGGTGGCTTGCAGTGCTCCACATGTGGGGGGAGGGTGGCTTGCAGTGCTCCACATGTGGGGGGAGGGTGGCTTGCAGTGCTCCACATGTGGGGGGAGGGTGGCTTGCAGTGCTCCACATGTGGGGGGGAGGGTGGCTTGCAGCACATGTGGGGGGGGGAGGGTGGCTTGCAGCACATGTGGGGGGGGAGGGTGGCTTGCAGTGCTGCAAGCCACCCTCCCCCCACATGTGCTGCAAGCCACCCTCCCCCCCCCACATGTGCTGCAAGCCACCCTCCCCCCCCCACATGTGCTGCAAGCCACCCTCCCCCCCTCCCCCCCTCCATGTTCTGGGGCCCCCCCTCCTCCATGAGCCATCTCTCTCTCCCATCAGACTCTGCCCCCCTCCCCGATCTGCTGCCTGCTCTCTCCCATCCTCTTCATCTACTGCCCCCTCTCACCCTCCTCAATCTGTTGCCTCCTTCATCTGCTGCCTCTTCTGTCTGCTGTGATCCTGCTGCCTAGATCCATCCTGTAAGGTAGGTATCCCCATCTCACCTCCCCCCCCCCCCCCATCCTCTGCCGCTCCTCCACCCGCTGCGCCATTTCCCATCATCCATCCGTTGCGCCCTTTCCCATCCTCTGCCGCTCCTCCATCCGCTGCGCCATTTTCCATCTTCCATCCGCTGCGCCCTTTCCCATCCTCTGCCGCTCCTCCATCCGCTGCGCACTTTCTCATCTTCCATCCGCTGCGCCCTTTCTCATCTGCCGCCCCGCCCTCTCGCATCGCATTATCCAGCGCAGTTGCTTGCTTCCAGACTGGAGTGGATGATGCGATGCGAGACTCGTGCATTGCTCTCACGTTTGGCACTGGTCTTAGTGGCAGGCGCTCATATTTTTTTTTTTTTATTCTTTTTTTTTTTTTTTACTGATGTCTGTATTTTTTATTTCGCCAAACTAATTTTTTTGTATGGGGGGGGGGGGGTCTAGTTTCCAAAATGGGATCACATGTGGGGGAGCTCTATTGTTTAGGCACCTCAGGGGGTCTCCAAATGCAACATGGCGTCTGCTAATAATTCCAACCAATTTTACTGTGAAATGGCGCTCCTTCTCTTCTGAGCCCCGCCGTATGCCCAAACAATTGATTTCCACCACATATGAGGTACCTGTGTACTCAGGAGAAATTGCACAATACATTTTATGGTGCATTTTTTCCTGATACCCTTGTGAAAAAAAAGCTACCTGTTTGAAAAAACAATTTTGTGGTAAAAAAAATAATAAAATATTTTCACGGCTGAACATTACAAACGTTTGTGAAGCCTCCAGGGGTTCAAAGTGCTCACTAAATAGCTAGATAAATTCCATGAGGGGTCTAGTTTCCAAAATGGGATCACATGTGGGGGAGCTCCATTGTTTAGGCACTTCAGGGGGGTCTCCAAATGCAACATGGCGTCCGCTAATAATTCCAACCAATTTTGCTGTGAAATGGCGCTCCTTGCCTGCCGAGTCCTGCTGTGTGCCCAAACATTTGATTTCCACCACATATGGGGTATCTGCGTACTCAGGAGAAAATGCACAATACATTTTATGGTGCATTTTTTCCTGATACCGTTGTGATAAAAAAAGCTACCTGGTTGAAGCAACAGTTTTGTGGTAAAAAAAATTTTTTTTCTTTTCACGGCTCAACGTTATAAACTTCTGTGAAGCCCCCAGGGGATCAAAGTGCACATCAAACATCTAGAAGAAATATTTGAGGGGTCTAGTTTCCAAAATGGGGTCACTTGTGGGGGAGGTCCATTGTTTAGGCACCTCAGGGAGTCTTCAAACCCGACATGGCGTCCGCTAATGAGTGCAGCTAATTTTGCACTCAAAAATTCAAATGGCGCTCCTTGCCTTCCGAGTCCTGCCGTGTGCCCAAACATTTGATTTCCACCACATATGGCGTATCTGCGTACTCAGGAGAAAATGCACAATACATTTTATGGTGCATTTTTTCCTGATACCGTTGTGATAAAAAAAAGCTACCTGGTTGAAGCAACAGTTTTGTGGTAAAAAAATTTTTTTTTCTTTTCACGGCTCAACGTTATAAACTTCTGTGAAGCCCCCAGGGGTTCAAAGTGCACATCAAACATCTAGAAAAAATATTTGAGGGGTCTAGTTTCCAAAATGGGGTCACTTGTGGGGGAGCTACATTGTTTAGGCACCTCAGGGAGTCTTCAAACCCGACATGGCGTCCGCTAATGAGTGCAGCTAATTTTGCGTTCAAAAATTCAAATGGTGCTCCTTGCCTTCCGAGTCCTGCCGTGTGCCCAAACATTTGATTTCCACCACATATGAGGTATCTGCGTACTCAGGAGAAAATGCACAATACATTTTATGATGCATTTTTCCTGATACCCTTGTGAAAATACTAATTTTTATGGCTAAAGTAACATTTTTGTGTTAAAAAAGTAAAATTTTCATTTTTTCGTCTACATTGCTTTGGTTGCTGTGAAGCTCCTAAAGGGTTAATAAACTTCTTGGATGTGGTTTTGAGCAGAGTGAGGGGTGCAGATTTTAGAATGGGGTCACTTTTGGGTATTTTCTGTCGCCTAGGTTTCTCAAATCACTCCAAATGTGATGTGGTACCTAAAAATTTTTTTTATGTAAATTTTGTTGGAAAAATGAGAAATTGCTGATGAACTTTGAACCCTTCTAACTTCCTAACGGAATTTTTTTTTTTTTCAAAAATTGCGCTGGTGTAAAGCAGACAAGTGGGAAATGTTATTTAGTAACTATTTTGTGTGACCTATCTCTCAGATTTATGGGCATAAAATTTCAAATTTTGAAAATTGCGAAATTTTCAAAATTTTCGCCAAATTTCCGAAATTTTCACAAATTAACGCAAAACATATCGGCCTAAATTTACTACTGACATGAAGCACAATATGTCACGAAAAAACAATCTCAGAATCGCCAGGATCCGTTGAAGTGTTCCAGAGTTATAACCTGTCAAAGTGACACTGGTCAAAATTGCAAAAAATGGCCGGGTCTTTAAGGTGAAAACAGGCTGGGGGCTGAAGGGGTTAAAGTTATCTATATTATTTATTTATTTTTTTTTTTTTTTTTTTATGTATACTCCCACTACAAGACTTGACCATTACGGGGCTCATCACTAGTATAATACACTGCAGTCGTTCCTTATTGCCATGCATTATGCCTCTCAGCCTAAGGCTATGTTCACATTGTGGTTTAGATTATGGTCATTGGCTCTTTTCGGGCTTATATCTCAAGCCCTGGAATACGGGATTCAGCCATTGGCGCAGACAGGGCTATGAACTTTAATGATGTAGACAGTCACATTGTGCTCTGTTGGGCAATATTTGAGGCAGGCTCGAGCATGGCTTGGTGCGCTCCTCAAAATGACGTCCCGCAGAGCACAATGTAACTTTGTCTGCATCATCAAACTTAATAACTCCATCAACACAAACATCCAAATCCTGTTTTCCAGAGCTTCAAATGTAAGCCCTGACTTTAAGCTAAAATGCAATGTGAACATAGCCTAAAGCAGGCTTTACACGCTGCGACATCGCTAATGCGGAGTCGTTGGGGTCACGGAATTCGTGACGCACATCCGGCCGCATTAGCGATGCCGTTGCATGTGACACCGATAAGCGATTTTGCATCGTTGCAAAAACGTGCAAAATCGCTAATCGGCGACATGGGGGTCCATTCTCAAATCTCATTACGGCAGCAGTAACGAGGTTGTTTCTCGTTCCTGCGGCAGCACCGCACGCATCGCCAGACATAACCTTCCGGCCCTCCGCACGCATCGCCAGACATACCCTTACGCTGCTGGGATCGTGACGGAGCCGGTGAACGCTGGTAACCATTATACACATCGGGTAACTAAGGTCCCTTGGTTACCCGATGTGTATCATAGTTACCAGTGTACACCGGCTCCGTCACGATCCCAGCAGCGCCAGACATAACCTTGCGATGCTGGGATCTTGATGGAGCCCGTGAACGCTGGTAGCCATTATACACATCGGGTAACTAAGGTCCCTTAGTTACCCGATGTGTATCATAGTTACCAGCGTACACCGGCTCCCGGTACACATGTGCAGGGAGCCGGCATTATACTCCTCTCCCCCCAGGACTACTCCTCCTATTATAGTCCTCCTATTATACTCCTCTCTGAGTATAATAGGAGAACTATTATAGCATAGGGGATGTAGCACGATGGGGGGTGCGCAGCATGGGGGATGTAGCACGATGGGGAGTGCGCAGCATGGGGGATGTAGCACGATGGGGAGTGCGCAGCATGGGGGATGTAGCACGATGGGGAGTGCGCAGCATGGGGGATGGAGCACGATGGGGAGTGCGCAGCATGGGGGATGGAGCACGATGAGGGGTGCGCAGCATGGGGGATGGAGCACGATGGGGAATGCGCAGCATGGGGGATGGAGCACGATGGGGAATGCGCAGCATGGGGGATGGAGCACGATGGGGAGTGCGCAGCATGGGGGATGGAGCACGATGGGGGGTGCGCAGCATGGGGGATGGGGCACGATGGGGGGTGCGCAGCATGGGGGATGGAGCACGATGGGGGGTGCGCAGCATGGGGGGTGGAGCACGATGGGGAATGCGCAGCATAGGGAATGGAGCACGATGGGGGATGGAGCACGATGGGGGGTGCGCAGCATGGAGGATGGAGCACGATGGGAGGTGCACACCTCCCCCCAACACACACACACACACACACCACACACACAGGGAACCACAAACACCGCCATACACAGACACCCACACACACAGACAACGCTGCACACACACAACACCCAACACACAAACACCGCGGCATACATAAATATACGCACATACCGCACAACACACACATTGCACAAAACATACCTCCCCCCCAAAACACACCACACCCACACAAACCGCGCAACACACACACACAACGCTACAGACACACAGCGCTCCACAAACAACGCAACACACGCAACACACATACAACACCGCTCTCACCCCCCGCCACACCCAGACAACACCCAGAACATGTACAGCGCCCTACACAAACACTTGGTAACTACACACAACAACATCTATATATATAACAAAAATCATACATGAACTACACAATACGTAAATTCTAGAATACCCGATGCGTAGAATCGGGCCACCTTCTAGTGTTATACTAACCGTTTATTTTGCTCCTATAGCAACACTGACAGGTATTTATAGCCTATAGCTCCCAGCTCCATTCAGTTTAATGGCTGTAGGATTTTGTAGCGTAACTTCAAAGCACGGGGTTAAGTCTTCCCGCCAAAACAGTCTGACGTTCCCTGAGTCACATGGAGTGTCTGTGCATCATTTCGTGATTGTAAATGCGACTGTGCGGATTCCTTTAGTGGACACACACACACACACTGAGCTTATATATATATATATATATATATATATATATATATATATATATATATATATATATATATATATATATATATATATATATATATATATATATATATATATATATATATATATATATATATATATATATATATAAATATAATATAATGCTCTAATGTGGGGTGTAGTCTGCTGGAGTACAGGTATAATAGTCCTACATTGATGGCTTCTTTACTGTGTCCCCATAGATTCTGCAAACCTTGCTCTATAGCAGGGGTCTCAAACACGTGGCCCGCGGGCCCGTGCCCCTGGTCACTATCGCGGCCGGTTCAGGGGCCGCAGCCACTGTCTGCACTTTGTTAGATGAGTGTTTTGCCGGCGCTGCGCTCTCAGAGGCAAGGACTGTGCGCGCGCAGCGCCGGCAAAACAACCATCTGACATAAATGGCTGCGACCCCTGCACCGGCCGCGATAGTCACCGGGGCACGGCCTGCAGACAGCAAGAAGCAGAGGTGAGGAGCCGAGGGAACGCGGGACAGGTGAGAAGAATGGTGTTTTTTTATTTTTTGTGTATGTGAAGGACGGCACATTAACCCCTTAGCGACCTATGACGTACTAGGTACATCATGGCTCCCTGGTACTTAAGGACCCATGACATACCCAGTACGTCATGGAGAAATCGCAGCCCCGGTGGCTGCGATCGCCGTTTGCATTGCCAATAGCAAATACCTTACATTCGGGGAGGAGGGGACCTCATGAGGGGTGGTGTCTCCTCCCCGGACCTACGGAGGCTGTGATTGGCTGTGCGGGGTTCGTCAGCCAATCACAGCCACTGTAATGTTACAGCCATTGAAAATGGCTGTAACATTGAAATCCAGCCCTGATCAGTGCAGCTGTAGCACCGATCATTGGCTGGAGCTGGGTGACCTCTGTTTCACCCGCCCCCAGCTCTGATTGGAGAGACCGGCCTTGTGACCGATCTGTCCAATCACTGTGGATCTGGGGCCGGAGACCGCCCCCTCAGCTTCACTCCAGCGTCTATGGGTGGAAGCCGAGAGCGATCGGTAAATTATAGCGCCCCCTTTCACAGGCCGCCACTGCCCCCCCCCCCCCCCATTGCTACAGGATGGGGACATTACTATAGAATAGGGACAAGGTGGGCACATGACTATAGGATGGAGACAAGGTGGGCACATGACTATAGGATGGGGACAAGGCTGGGCACATGACTATAGGATGGGGACAAGGTGGGCACATGTCTATAGGATGGGGACAAGGTGGGCACCTTACTATAGAATAGGGACAAGGTGGGCACATGACTATAGGATAGGGACAAGGTGGGCACATGACTATAGGATAGGGACAAGGTGGGCACATGACTATAGGATAGGGACAAGGTGGGCACATGTCTATAGGATGGGGACAAGGTGGGCACATTACTATAGAATAGGGACAAGGTGAGCACATGCCTTTAGAATAGGGACAAGGTGAGCACATGACTATAGGATGGGGGACAAGGTGGGCACATGCCTTTAGAATAGGGACAAGGTGAGCACATGACTATAGGATGGGGGACAAGGTGGGCACATGCCTTTTAGAATAGGGACAAGGTGGGCACATGACTATAGAATAGGGACAAGGTGGGCACATGTCTATAGGATAGGGAACATTACTAAAAGATGTTGGCCAAAATTTCTATATATTGCTAATTGTAACACTATTAGTTACAAGAAAGGGATAAAATGTAAAAAAACAAAATAAGGCATGACTTTTTTTTACCATCAAATTTTTTTTTTTTTTATATATTTAACCAAAGAATGTGCACATTTGTTATAATAAAGTGAAAAATGTTGAAAATCAGTGATCCAAAGGTGTGTAAAAAAAAAATATATGGTACCAATAAAAATGTCACTTTGTCCCGCAAAGAATGCGGCCCCCCAAATTATTTTTTTCCTCTGTGCGGCCCATACACCCAGCCGAGTTTGAGACCCCTGCTCTATAGTCTGGTTTTGTAACTTGTGGTTTTCACTTGATTGATTTGTTTTATTGTAGAAACCAACTTTTGTTCCTGATGTGAAAGATAAGGAGTACAAGCCTCATGATATCCCACAGAGACAGTCTGTCCAACCTTCAGAGAACTGTGCCCGACGGGCTAAACGTATGCGTGCAGAAGTAGGTGCCATCCTTCCTCCACTTGACTTCTAATACTGAACTAATCACCGAACATATGTAACTAGACCATATTATCTTCCCATTCAGGCTGTTAAGATTAAAGTTGAACCAGAAGAAGTGCCAGAATTTGGACCTCGCACTTTACGCCGAAGGATGGGATCTACTCCCTCCGTGTGTGAAACTGGTAAGTAATCAAGTGGAGCCGTATTATGCATTTAGGTGATCGGACTTGTTGAACAGGTGTTCCTGGGAACGCTCATTCCTCGTTATCGGCCCTTGTAAACATGCCGGGGAACACTGTGTGATCGAGCAAGACACTTGTTCATTTGGCGATTGGAATCTTTACAGCAGCACATCTTCTTCTTCTGTACTGATTCTGTATGGGGACAGAACAATTTTATTAGTTTGTTCACATCAATGTGATGAGGTGCCGCTGCCTGATGTGGCACACCACTGTCTCCAGCTCTCTCCGGCTGTCACAATGGCCTGATGACGTTCACAGGCCGCTGTCTGTCCAGGTCTGACCTATGTAAGGGAGGAGAATATTGTGTGCAGGTAGTGATATGGGCAAGTAATGTGCATCTGAAGCTGTAGAAATTCTAATTAATGGGGTTCTTCAGTAGTAGTAAAAAAAATAAATAACAATGTCATAAATTCCTTAATACATTTAATTATCAAATCATAATTTTATATAAAGAGGTAATCAGTATAGAATTAAAATGGCTGCCTCCTTCTTACACTGACAGAAGAATGTCCTAGAATGTTAGGATAGGCGCCTGTGAATATTTGCAGTAGAAGCTCTGCCTCCATTTATTGGTAGGAAGATGTGCTTTCAGTGAATCTTCTGATCTTATACTGGAGATACTTCAGGTGCTGTGGTAAGAAGGGATTGCTTTCATACCAGGAGTGGTGCGGTAAGATGAGGCTGCTAATACTGCTGTCCTCCTACCATTTCTGAATTCCAGTACATGGTGTAAGAATCTCTAGGTCACTGCAGTGGAGCTTACTACTGCACAAGCTCAGACACCTGTCCTAACAGTCTAAGGTAGAGTTGGGCAACTAATTTTCTTGAGGGACTATAAAAGTGACTGTTGTGCAGGGCCAAACCAAAAAACTGAAATACATTTTCCTCAATATTAATATATTATAATTTCTAATAATATGAATGGTGTCACTTAATATTGAGCAGAATGAAGAATGCAGACCCCTATCTACCCCTTGAGCCCACACACCACATAGCCCTCCTATATACAACCAAACATCACATGCATAGAAAAAATAAAAACTTCTCACCTTGCACTTGTTCCCCCGGCGTTCTGCTCCGGTCTCCGGAGGCCTGGATGTGTCCCTTGGGTTGCAGTTGCCCAGGTCTGGTCTACAGGTATAGTTTTTTTCTTTTTTTGCAAAATAAAAACTGTTTTTTACAGTATCAGTAAAAGCTTTGAGATCTCAGAAATGTCACGCACATATTTGAGGGTTTTTTCCTAACTGAATTGGAAAGCTGCTCCGTTTTTGGAAAACTGAAGTTTGGAAAGTCTTTCATCGTTTTTGCTGCATTTTTTCACCAGAGCAGAATGAAAGGCAAAAACCGCAACCAACAGTTTTTGCAGCATTTTTGTTGAATAAAGCTAACTTTATTAAACGTATTGAAGGCAAACGACACACATAATCTGTACCAAAAAAATCAGCAAAAACACAAAACTTGGTCTTTGTAAGCAGCACCTTTACTGCCAAGAGGGCAGGTTTTGCCTGCAGCGAAAAAGCAAAGTGTGAACAGAGCCTTAGGTTATGGTCACATGTTGCGTTTTTGACGCAATTTTTCTTAACGTCAAGACCTGCTCTCTGGGCAGTAAATAATAAAACCCCAAAAGCTGCCTCCAGGTTTTACTGTGTTGTTTGGCGTGCCATTTGTCTACACTACATGTTTTAATAAGGTTAGTTTAATTTACCACAAAAGCAGCGAAATCACAGTGGTGAAAAATGCTGGAAAGAATGGACAAGCTGCTTTTATTTATTTTTTTTTCCAAAAACACAGCAGGTCTCCATTTATCTGGAGGAAAATCAATAGCAATCGTATGCATCGGAAATCTCAACTTTTGCTGGCCGTGTATAAAGCTGCTTTTAATTTGCATAAAAAATACTCATGAACAAAATGCTGCAAAAATGCAAGTTGTGAACATGCACTGACAGACGCCTGTCATAGGCTAAGAGGACAATGGCCATTTTAATTCAATAATGATTACTTCCCTAGACAGAATTATTGATTTGCTATTTAAATGTATTTTGGAATCCATTTTTAATGACATTTTCTTTATTTCTTCACCGTTCCTTATGGCAGACCCAGACCATGGGTGTATAGCTTCTGCCTCCGGAGGACACACAAAGTACTACACTAAAAAGTGTAGCTCCTCCCTCAGAGCATATACACCCCCTGGATGACCAAATCTAGCCAGTTCAATGCTTTGTGTTCAGGAGGTCACACACACATGCATTCTCATCTGATTTTTGATTTTTGATTTCAAAGAGTTGGAAGAAAAGCGGGTCCAAACTGGAATCCCGGCATGTCCCTTCTCACCCCACTGTGTCGGCGGTGCTGTTAAGGTTGATTTTACAAGGCTGGAGCCTTACATGCCGCGCTCCTTCACCATCCCTCGGGCTCTGGCTTGAAGTGGGAGCCATCACGGTTCTCACTGCTTTGCAGGAGACCGGTCTCCATCCGCAGCCCTTTCAGGACCCTGCCGGACGGAGCGCTCACCCCTCAGGGACCTGGCCCTGCGTCTCATAAGCTAAGTATTGAGACGTTATTGAGGGGTCCCTTGTACATTTATTGTGGGGAGAGTGTGTTATTTCACTTTGCTGTGATTTCCGGCCGGTTCTCTGGTTTTGTCCTGAGAACCGCGCCGAGGGTGCCTGCTCGTCGGCCGCATGGGAAAATTTAGGCCCCGGCTTCGGCTGCGGCCTAGTTTCGTTTTCACTGCCCCTGCATGTCAGTCATGCAGGGGACAGTGCGGCGCCGCCCACCGGCCGTTCAGCTCAGGGGAGGACACTCCTCTCTGAGGAGATGTTTCCCTCCCCTGTATTTCTCCTTGGCCCTCCGGTTCCCGCTCTTGGCCTAATCCCCGCCCCCCTCCTCACTCCGGCGCCATTTTATCAGCGTTCACACACTGATCGGCGCTGGCTGCTGCAGCTCTGCATCTGTCTGGGGGTCAAAGCTGTGGAATCCGGAGGGCACACAAAACGGTCTGGTAAGCCACAACCTCTGGTTGTGGACTTTCTTATACACTCTCTGGGGGTCATTCTGAAGGAGTGTGTTCTTTACTGCAGAGCCTCCACCTCAGCAGCATGTCTCACACTAGGAGCAAGGCTGCAAGGCTGTACTCAATATGCACTGCATGTAAGCTCATACTGCCTGAACCGAGCACATATCCACATTGTGATGCCTGCTCTAACATGGTGGTGCCTCAGCCTGGAGTCTCCCCAGGGGACCCTCCGGCTGCTCCAGCCCCGGTGGCTGAACCCCCGGCTTGGGTAGCATCGTTTTCTAAAGCTATCTCCCAGTCCTTTGCCGACTCCATGGGACAGCTGTCCCGGACTCTGCTGACCATGCATCAGCCCCCTACTCAGGGCGCCTCTGCTGCTCCGACTCGCTCTGCAGAGCTCACAGAGGATTTTTCATCTGTTCCCGGACCCCGTCCTCCTAAACGGAGACGCAGGGACTCTTCTCCTTCCTCGTCCCACGGCTCTGATTCACGAGCTGAATTGCAGGGTGTCAGAAACCACCGGGGGGGTCACTCAGAAATCCCCCGCGCTGGCTACCAGTACGTCACAATCGGGGGGTAACAAGTGGGGGTCACCCCTCCTTTATACCTCCCGACCGACAGACAGAGCACGTGACGCGCTCTCTAGCGCCCCTCTTATAGTCAGGCCAATTATGGAATTGCCCGACAATAAGCAAGGAGGCCGCTATACTACTTATGCCGATTATTGAAGGGTCCCCGGTGAGAGTAAGGTATATATTCCCCCGACCTCCGCGGGCGGAATATATAAAATCTCCCCGAATCTCACTGGCCTCCCCACAATAATCCTTGGCACAATTCGCTGCCACCAACCGATTTACGGTAACTATTAGCCGAACACACAGACGTGGGATTCAAGATCGAGATAACAGAACAGCCCAAGATTAATTATATAATTTAATCAGCCTAAAGCACACTAGAACTACAATATATACAATAGGGAATCTACAGAATATACAGTTATGTCAGAGTACAGTTACAATCAAAGCATGGGTTACAAACAGGCATACACAGTTCCAGCAGTTACCTTGTTGCGTCTGGCCACAGGGGGGCGCTGTACCCAGGTTTCTAGGATCCTTCCCACAGATGTTTCCTACACGTGCCCCCAGCGAGAAGAACGCTGGAAAATGGCCGAAGTAGGGTTATCAACCTGGGCAGATCCAGGTCCCCTCCTACCTTCGTGACCTCACAGGGAACACTGCTCCACCCCTGGCTTGAGTTATGGACAATATCCCAACATGGAATATGGCCATAACTTTGCCTGGGAGCGTCGTAGGCGGACGCCAATGCTCTCATTGTGACAGTTATGAATTTAGCTACAGAACGAGGGGACTCATGACCTGTCTGCCAGTTCCCCATTGGCTGATATCACGCCTGGGGCATTTCCCAATGTCCTGCTCCCATAAAAAGGGGGTGCCGGCATCGTCCACATGCGGAGACACCATTTTTATGGTTGCCATATTTATCGGAAATATGGCTTGCGAGATATGAACCATTTTTTACTGGAGTCGTTCTGTCTAGCTAGTTCCATAGCCTTGCTAATGAGATACAACTCTTGTTACAGGGTGACGGCAGGGAGTCATCCTGTGTCCATTGTTCCCACACCACCTCATTTCCATATCACAGGACATGGCCATGGAGGTGTAAGTGGAACACTGAGAACAAGAAGGGAGGGGGCACTGCCAGGGAGTGATGAGGGATTATGACTGGAGTCATAATTCATCTTCATATCCCGGGATTTGCCTCACACCTCCCCCCTTTTGAGGGCGCTAGGGGGCAGCACACTCCGGTGTTCCCCCGTGCGCCCGTCCGCGACCTCTCCTTGTCGGGACAGCCCGTCTGCGTTACCGTGGTCACGGCCCCTTTTGTGGCGAATGGTGAAGTTGTATTGCTGGAGCGCAAGGCTCCATCGCAACAATCGCCCATTCGTCCCAGAGACGGTGTGCAACCAGCTGAGGGGATTGTGGTCCGTCTCCACGATGAAGTGGCGCCCGTATAGATAGGGTTGCAGACGCTGCAGGGCCCACACTATGGCCAGGCACTCCTTCTCCATCGTGGAATAGGCAACTTCCCTTGGTAACAGCTTCCTGCTCAGGTACAAGACTGGGTGCTCTTGGCTCGCAGAGTCCACCTGGCTGAGCACCGCACCGAGGCCGAAGTCACTGGCGTCGGTCTGTACTACAAACGGCCGCGTGAAGTCGGCTGCCTGTAGCACGGGCGGGCTGGACAGGGCGTCCTTTAGGGCCCGGAAGGCTGTCTCGCAGTCCATTGTCCAATCGACTGCAGAGGGCAGCTTCTTCTTGGTGAGGTCCGTCAAGGGCTTTGCCAGGCTACTATAGCATGGAACAAACCTCCTATAGTACCCAGCGGTCCCCAAGAAGGACATCACCTGCTTCTTGGTCCTGGGGGTGGGCCAGGATGCGATGGCTTCCACTTTCTCAGGCTCGGGCTTCAGTGTTCTCCCACCTACCCGGTGACCGAGGTACTGGACCTCGCTCATGGCCAGCTGACACTTCCCCGGCTTGATGGTCAAACCTGCCCGGTGGATCCGCCTGAGCACCTGTGCTAGATGCTCTAGGTGGTCCTCCCAGGTGGGACTGAAGACGGCAATGTCATCCAGGTACGCGGCCGCGTACCCTTCAAGTCCCTTGAGCAGGGTGTTGACCATCCGCTGGAAAGTGGCAGGGGCATTCCTCATCCCGAATGGCATCACCGTGGACTCGTACAGTCCAAATGGGGTAATAAAGGCAGAGCGTTCCCTGGCCTTGCGAGTCAGGGGGATCTGCCAATATCCCCGGCTCAGATCCATGATGGTCAGGTACTGAGCCCCGGCCAACTGATCGAGCAGGTCATCGATGCGTGGCATTGGGTACGCATCGGCGACCGTGACAGCATTGAGCCCCCTGTAGTCCACGCAGAACCGAGTGGTTCGGTCCTTCTTAGGGACGAGGACTACAGGCGAGGCCCAAGCGCTGTTGGATGCCTGGATCACCCCCAGCTTCAGCATCTCGTCAATCTCCTGGCGCATGTGTTGCTGCACCTCCAGGGAGACCCGATATGCTGAACGCCGGATCGGGGGATGATCCCCAGTGTCCACGTGATGGACAGCCAAGTCAGTCCTTCCGGGCTGGTTGGTAAACAACCCCCGGAAGGGGTGTAGGGTGGCCCACAGCTGGGACCGTTGGTCCTCCAAGAGCTGGTGGCCAACCTCCACATCCTCAATGGATCCGCCTGCCCTAACCTGGGCTAGCATATCCAAGAGGGTTTCCGCTTCTCCCTCCTCGGGCAGGTTGCACACGGGGAGCGCACATGCCTCCCGCTCATGATGTGCCTTCATCATGTTCACATGGAAGGGCTTCCGCCTTCCACGGGCAGGGTCCAGGGTGACCAGGTACGTTACAGGGTTGAGCTGCTGGTACACGAGGTATGGGCCTTCCCAGGCTGCCTGAAGCTTGTCCTGTGGTACGGGGACCAGTACCCACACCTTTTGACCCACTTGGTAGGTCCTCTCACAAGCGTTCTGGTCGTACCAACGCTTCTGATCGGCCTGGGCTTGAGCCATATTGTCGTGTACCAGTTGCGTCAAGGCCTGCATTTTGTCCCGGAAGCGCATGACATACTCGATAACCGACACTCCAGGGGTGGCCAAATCCCCTTCCCAAGCCTCTTTCACCAGAGCCAGGGGGCCCCGCACACGTCGCCCGTACAGGAGCTCAAACAGTGAGAATCCTGTTGAGGCCTGTGGAACCTCCCGGTAAGCAAATAACAGGTGTGGGAGATACCGCTCCCAGTCACGCCCATGGGAGTCGACCAACATCTTAAGCATCTGCTTTAAGGTGCCATTGAACCGCTCGCACAGGCCATTAGTCTGTGGATGGTACGGGCTGGCCACCAGATGTCGCACCTGGACTTGCTTACAGAGGGCCTCCATCAGCTGGGACATGAATTGGGTCCCCCGGTCAGTGAGCATTTCCTGGGGAAAACCCACTCGGGAGAAAATCTCCAGCAATGCGGTGGCCACCTTGTCAGCCCGAATGGACGACAAGGCCACTGCTTCTGGGTACCGGGTGGCATAGTCCACTACCGTCAGTATGAAGCGTTTCCCGGAGCTGCTGGGGATGGCCAGCGGGCCGACCAGATCCACAGCCACCCTCCTGAAAGGCTCATCGATGATTGGCAGAGATACCAGTGGGGCTTTGGGGCGTGGCCCCGCCTTCCCCACTCTCTGACAGGTTTCACACGAACGGCAGTAGGCAGCCACATCGGCCCCCATTTTTGGCCAGTAGAAATGCTGGTTTAACCTGGCCTTGGTCTTAGCGATCCCTAGGTGTCCGGCCATCGGAATCTCATGTGCGATCCGCAACAACTCCGTCCGGAACGGATAGGGTACCACCAACTGTCGGTCCCTGGGCCACGCCTCCGGTGAACCCTGCTGGACCGTGGCCCGGTACAGCCGTCCTTGGTCCCAGACCACTCGCTCCGGGTCCGAGTCCGAGGGAGGCTGTGCCGCCTGCTCCTTAAGAGCTTTCAGGCTGTCGTCAGCTTCTAACGCTGCCTGAAACCCCTGACTAGATGTGGCCAGAATCGACGAGACTGTCACATCTTCAGTCAGTACCCCGGGACCTGTGTCCTGGCCTCCACCTGACTCGGCTGCCACTTGGTCAGAAGGGGAAGAGCTATCGGACCTCCGGGAGGCCCCTTGGCTTCCAGCACTCCCACTGCGGGTGACAGCGGCCACAGCCGCTGCGACCGTGGGTCGTGCCTGCTCCTCCTCCGTTCCTGACCAAGTCGCCGGTTCAGGCAGACCGACCTGGCTTCCTGACACCCCGGTTGTGGGGGAACCATGCACCGAGATCTTACCTGGGAGCACTTCCGCTCCTGGACCGGCCCCAATCTCACCTGCCTGTTCCCCTCCTGCAGCAACAGAACCCCGCTGTGAAATCTCTGGGGACCCCACATTTGCTGTGGTAGCCCCCACCCCACACACTTGTCCTCCCCCCGCAGCACCCTGCTCTCTGCTTATCCCTGCAGAGGGCAACAGATCCCAGCTCACAGGCTGATTACTTGTAGAGGCATTGTCACACCTTTCTCTGACCCCCTCCCCTCCTGTCACAGCTGCAGCTGCGTGTGTGTCTATGGTGTCTGTGCAAGCAGAAATATCAGAGTTCACTCCCTCCTCCCTTACATCATTCATAGATAACACATTAACATTGTCCGGAGGCATGTCAGTACTGGCTGAAGGTTCAGCCCTTGGTTGGGGCCCAAACTGGGAGGTTATCTGCCCCAAATCTGTCCCAAGTAGCACGTTTGCAGGGATCCGATCAGTTACCCCCACCTCCCTCACCCCTCGCCCTGCGCCCCAGTCCACATAAATGTCAGCAACAGGCAGCGCCGGGTCAGTGCCTCCAATCCCGGAGACAGCGAGGGTTTTTCCAGGGATCAAGTCTTGGGGGGACACCATCTCAGGCCGCACCAGAGTCACCTCCGAGGCGCTGTCTCGCAGTCCTATGGTCACAGACCGGCCGACGGTGACAGGTTGGAAGCTGTCCAGGGACCTACCACCACCCCCACCCACACAATACACCTTGGGCGGCCCTTGGGACGGAGCCGGGGCCTTGGGACGCTGAGGGCACATGGCCTTGAAGTGTCCAGGTAGGTTGCCACGGGCCTGGAGAGGGGAGTTGAGGGGGACACCCCCTGCAGTCTAGGGGCAGGTGGGGCAGTCGCAGAATTCATCTTACCCCCTCTCCAGGTGCTGCTGGTGGCCGCTCTCCTGGCCTCAGGGGCCCGGTTGTTGGTGTAGTCATCGGCAAGGGCAGCTGTAGCCGTGGACCCCTTTGGCTTCTGGTCTCGGATGAACTGGCGGAGATCCTCAGGGCAGTTCCACAAGAGTTGCTCCGTGATGAACAAGTCCAGGATCTCCGGTCCGGTGGAAAGCTGCAGGCCTTGGGTCCAGTGGTCGGCAGCTCGGGCAAGTGCCCGCCGGTGGTCAGCCCAGGAGTCCTTTGGTCCCTTCTGTAGGCTCCGGAACTTCTTGCGGTAGGACTCTGGAGTGAGGTTGTACTGTTGGATCAGGGCCCGCTTGATGGTGTCGTAGCCCTGATCTGCCTCAGCAGGCAAGTCCCCAAGGACATCCAGGGCCTTACCCCTTAAACGGGGGGTCAGGTATTTGGCCCACTGGTCCTTGTTCAGATGGTGCTGCAAGCAAGTCCGTTCAAAAGCAGTCAGGAAAGAGTCCAAGTCTCCATCCTTCTCCAGCACTGGGAAGTCCTCAACACGGACCTTTGGAAGTTTGGTGTTTTGAAGGTCACATGTGGCTGATGAGGGCCGGAGCTGAGCTAGCTGCAGCTGGTAGTCACGGTCTGCCTGTCGCTCTCGCTCTCGCTCTTCACGCGCTGCCTGCCGCTCTCGCTCCGCAGCCTCACGCTCTGCGTGCCGCTCTGCCCTGCGCTCTGCCAGGAGTTCCTTGTAGCCCTTCTGGTCTCCAGCCTGGAGAAGGGCCATAGCCATTTGAAGAAGGCTATCCGAGCCTCCCAGGCTCGGTGGAATGGCACGTGGTGATCTGCGGCACGCTGCGGAGCCTGGTGATTCACTGTCCCTTTCAGAGCGGAGGGCTGGCATCTGGCTCGTTGAGGAACCTTGGGTGAGCTCCTCCTCATCTTGTCCAGCAGTGCCAGGTTGCGCAATGTCCTCGGCAGAACGGTTTTCTGGCGTCGAGCTCCTGGAGGACTCGTGGGCAACCTCCTCATTGCTGTCCACAGCACCGTCCTCCCTCTCTTCGGCTCCTGCCTTAGCATTGGCCAGTTGCATAGCTCTGCTCCTGGTGCCATCAGCCATTCTTGCAGACTTTTGGTCACTGACACAGAACTGACACCTGATGCCTCCACACACCTTACAGTATCTGCACTCTGACACTCTAGTGTTGAGCTAGTCTGAAGACCCCAGCAGCCACAGCTGCTGCAGGCAGTCTTTAGTGTCTGGGAGTATGGGTCTCACACTCACACACACTATTATCTCGATCCCACCGCTGCCACCAATATGTCAGAAACCACCGGGGGGGTCACTCAGAAATCCCCCGCGCTGGCTACCAGTACGTCACAATCGGGGGGTAACAAGTGGGGGTCACCCCTCCTTTATACCTCCCGACCGACAGACAGAGCACGTGACGCGCTCTCTAGCGCCCCTCTTATAGTCAGGCCAATTATGGAATTGCCCGACAATAAGCAAGGAGGCCGCTATACTACTTATGCCGATTATTGAAGGGTCCCCGGTGAGAGTAAGGTATATATTCCCCCGACCTCCGCGGGCGGAATATATAAAATCTCCCCGAATCTCACTGGCCTCCCCACAATAATCCTTGGCACAATTCGCTGCCACCAACCGATTTACGGTAACTATTAGCCGAACACACAGACGTGGGATTCAAGATCGAGATAACAGAACAGCCCAAGATTAATTATATAATTTAATCAGCCTAAAGCACACTAGAACTACAATATATACAATAGGGAATCTACAGAATATACAGTTATGTCAGAGTACAGTTACAATCAAAGCATGGGTTACAAACAGGCATACACAGTTCCAGCAGTTACCTTGTTGCGTCTGGCCACAGGGGGGCGCTGTACCCAGGTTTCTAGGATCCTTCCCACAGATGTTTCCTACACGTGCCCCCAGCGAGAAGAACGCTGGAAAATGGCCGAAGTAGGGTTATCAACCTGGGCAGATCCAGGTCCCCTCCTACCTTCGTGACCTCACAGGGAACACTGCTCCACCCCTGGCTTGAGTTATGGACAATATCCCAACATGGAATATGGCCATAACTTTGCCTGGGAGCGTCGTAGGCGGACGCCAATGCTCTCATTGTGACAGTTATGAATTTAGCTACAGAACGAGGGGACTCATGACCTGTCTGCCAGTTCCCCATTGGCTGATATCACGCCTGGGGCATTTCCCAATGTCCTGCTCCCATAAAAAGGGGGTGCCGGCATCGTCCACATGCGGAGACACCATTTTTATGGTTGCCATATTTATCGGAAATATGGCTTGCGAGATATGAACCATTTTTTACTGGAGTCGTTCTGTCTAGCTAGTTCCATAGCCTTGCTAATGAGATACAACTCTTGTTACAGGGTGACGGCAGGGAGTCATCCTGTGTCCATTGTTCCCACACCACCTCATTTCCATATCACAGGACATGGCCATGGAGGTGTAAGTGGAACACTGAGAACAAGAAGGGAGGGGGCACTGCCAGGGAGTGATGAGGGATTATGACTGGAGTCATAATTCATCTTCATATCCCGGGATTTGCCTCACACAGGGCGAGGAGGATGCCTTTACTGTGGGCTCGGACGCTACCTCTATGTACCCCATTGATCTATCTGAAGGTGATGCGGATGTTAGTGACTTGATTGCGTCCATTAATTCCGTACTGGACCTCAATCCACCAGTGTCAGAGGAACAAGCCTCTCTGGTAGAAAAACACCAGTTTACCTCACCTAAGAGAGCAAGGAGTATGTTTTTTTTTTAACCACTCCAGTTTTCAGGCCACTGTGACCAAGCCCAGGGCCTGTCCTGACAAACTCTTCCCAAAGCGTAGTTCTGATGACCGTTTTCCCTTTCCACCAGAGGTGGTCAAGGAGTGGGCTCATTCACCAAAGGTAGATCCTCCGGTGTCTAGAATCTCAGCCCGGACAGTTGTATCTGTGGCCGATGGCACCTCACTTAAGGATCCCACTGACCGCCAGGTTGACCTTCTGTTCAAATCTGTATATGAGGCGTCAGGGGCCTCATTCTCCCCGTCTTTTGCAGCAGTGTGGGCTCTTAAGGCCGTCTCTGCTTCTCTGGCGGAGATACATTCCCTCGCCAGGGACTCTATGCCCGAAATGGTTGCCTTAACTTCCCAGGCTTTGGCTTTTTCATCCTATGCCATGTCTGCCATTCTGGAGGCTTCTCACCGCACGGCGGTGGCTTCCGCTAATTCCCTCGCGATCCGCAGGATCTTGTGGCTTCGAGAGTGGAAAGCAGACGCTTCTTCCAAGAAGTACCTTGCTGGGCTCCCCTTTGCTGGGTCCCTGCTGTTCGGTGAACATCTGGATGAAATTATTAAGGAAGCTACTGGCGGGAAGAGTACTTCCTTGCCACAAACTAAAACCAGGAAACCTGTCCAGGGCAGGAACCAATCGAGGTTTCGTTCCTTTCGTTCCTCTAACTGGTCATCCTCTAAGCCCTCAGCCTCGTCCACTAACTCAGCCAAGGATCGAAAACCCAACTGGCGCACGAAGCCGCGTCCTCAGAAGAACGGAGCAGCCGCTGCCACTAAGGCAGCCTCCTCTTGACTATCTGGCTGCGCCAGCAACGTCCTTGGTCGGTGGCAGGCTCTCTCCCACTTTGGCGACGTGTGGTTTCAACACGTCTCCGATCAGTGGGTGCGGGATATCATCTCCCACGGCTACAGGATAGAATTTTCTTCCAGCCCGCCAAACAGATTTTTTCTGTCCACTCCCCCCTGCTCCAAAGCCGCCGCCTTCTCTCAGGCCGTGGCATCCTTGCAGGCCAACGGAGTAATTGTACCGGTTCCCGCCCGGGAACGGTTCAGAGGTTTCTACTCAAACCTCTTCCTAGTCCCCAAGAAGGACGGTTCCTTCCGGCCCATCCTGGATCTCAAGCTTCTCAACAAGCATGTTCAGGTGCGGCACTTTCGCATGGAATCTTTGCGATCGGTCATTGCCTCAATGACCCAAGGAGATTTTCTAGCATCCATCGACATCAGAGATGCCTATCTGCATGTGCCAATTGCAGTTTCACACCAGCGTTGGCTACGTTTTGCAATCGGAGAGGAACATTTCCAATTCGTGGCTCTCCCCTTCGGGTTAGCCACGGCCCCTCGTGTATTCACCAAGGTCATGGCAGCAGTGGTTGCGGTTCTGCACCTCCAGGGGTTGGCAGTGATTCCTTACCTGGACGACCTTCTAGTCAAGGCTTCATCCAGTGCAGACTGTCAGCGGAGTGTCTCGCTCACTCTCGCCACGCTTGTTCAATTCGGGTGGCTTGTCAATCTGCCCAAGTCCACTCTGACCCCGACCCAGAAACGTACGTACCCAGGGATGCAATTCGAGACTCTGCCGGCACTTGTGAAGCTGCCCTTAGTCAAACAGCAGTCCCTTCATCTGGCGGTGCGCTCTCTGTTGAAGCCCTGCCGTCATTCCATCAGGCACCTCATGCAGGTGCTGGGTCAGATGGTGGCGTCAATGGAAGCGGTTCCCTTTGCCCAGTTCCATCTGCGTCCTCTGCAGCTGGACATTCTCCGCTGTTGGGACAAGCGGACCTCTTCCTTGCACAGGCTAGTGGCTCTGTCGCCACAGACCAGGAGCTCTCTTCAGTGGTGGCTTCGGCCCCTCTCTCTGTCCCAGGGACGCTCCTTTCTGGCCCCGTCCTGGGTGATTCTCACCACGGATGCCAGTCTATCCGGCTGGGGAGCAGTGTTTCTCCACCACCGAGCACAGGGCACTTGGACTCCGTCCGAATCAGCCCTCTCGGTCAATGTGCTGGAAATCAGAGCTGTGCTCCTAGCTCTCGTAGCCTTTCACCACCTGTTGGCGGGCAAGCACATTCGAGTCCAGTCAGACAACGCGACAGCAGTTGCCTACATCAATCACCAGGGCGGGACTCGCAGCCGCCTAGCAATGTTGGAAGTTCAACGTATCCTTCAGTGGACGGAGGACTCCAAGTCCACCATATCCTCAGTCCACATCCCAGGCGACAAGGTCCCGGTTTACGTGACTCGCTCCCACGATCCTCAGGCCTTGGCAGCGGACGCGCTGGTTCAGGATTGGGCCCACTTCCGTCTGGCCTACGTGTTTCCCCCTCTAGCTCTCTTGCCCAGAGTCCTGCGCAAGATCAGAATGGAGGGCCGTCGGGTCATAATTATTGCTCCAGACTGGCCCAGGCGAGCTTGGTACCCAGACCTGCTCCGTCTGTCCGTAGAGGTGCCGTGGCATCTCCCGGACCGCCCAGACCTTCTCTCACAAGGTCCGTTTTTCCGCCAGAATTCTGCGGCTCTCAGATTGACGGCGTGGCTCTTGAGTCCTGGATCCTGACGGCTTCAGGCATTCCTTCCGAGGTCATCTCCACTATGACTCAGGCTCGGAAGTCTTCCTCGGCCAGGATTTACCACAGGACTTGGAGAATTTTCCTGTCCTGGTGTCGCTCTTCCGGCCATGCTCCTTGGCCGTTTTCCTTGCCGACCATCCTGTCCTTTCTACAGTCCGGTCTGCAGCTAGGACTATCCCTCAATTCCCTCAAGGGACAGGTCTCGGCTCTGTCAGTGTTGTTCCAGCGGCGTATCGCCCGACTGGCCCAGGTGCGCACCTTCATGCAGGGCGCATCTCACATCATTCCTCCTTACCGGCGGCCTTTGGATCCCTGGGATCTTAATCTGGTCCTCACGGCCTTACAGAAACCCCCCTTTGAGCCTCTTAGGGAGGTTTTTTTGTTTCGACTTTCACAGAAAGTGGTCTTTCTGGTGGCCATAACTTTTCTCTCAGGAGAGTCTCTGATTTGGCTGCGCTCTCTTCGGAGTCACCCTTTTTGGTTTTTCACCAAGACAAGGTGGTTCTCCGTCCGACTCCGGACTTTCTCCCTAAGGTGGTGTCTCCTTTCCACCTTAACCAGGACATTTCATTGCCTTCCCTTTGTCCGGCCCCTGTGCATCGCTTTGAGAAAGCGTTGCATACTTTAGATTTGGTGCGGGCGCTCCGGATCTATGTGTCACGCACCGCCGCTCTTAGGCGGTGCACCTCTCTTTTTGTGCTGACCACAGGTCAGCCCAAGGGTCTCTCGGCTTCTAAACCGACCCTAGCTCGTTGGATTAGGTCGGCCATATCCGATGCCTACCAATGTTCTCAGGTGCCTCCCCCGCCGGGGATTAAGGCGCACTCGACCAGAGCTGTCGGTGCCTCTTGGGCTTTCAGGCACCAGGCTACGGCTCAGCAGGTCTGTCAGGCTGCCACTAGGACTAGTATGCATACCTTTTCGAAGCACTACCAAGTGCATGCTCATGCTTCGGCAGATGCGAGCTTGGGCAGACGCATCCTTCAGGCGGCTGTCGCCCATTTGTGAAGTTAGGTTTTGCCTACTTCTCAGTTTTCTGTTTATTTCCCACCCATGGACTGCTTTGAGACGTCCCATGGTCTGGGTCTCCCATAAGGAACGATGAAGAAAAAGAGAATTTTGTTTACTTACCGTAAATTCTTTTTCTTATAGTTCCGACATGGGAGACCCAGCACCCTCCCTGTTGCCTGTTGGCAGTTCTTGTTCCGTGTGTTTTCACCGGCTGTTGTTGTAGACAGAGGTTCCGGTTGTTCCGGGTTTTACTCTATCTCTACTTGTGGGTGGATGTCCTCCTTCAGCTTTTGCACTAAACTGGCTAGATTTGGTCATCCAGGGGGTGTATATGCTCGGAGGGAGGAGCTACACTTTTTAGTGTAGTACTTTGTGTGTCCTCCGGAGGCAGAAGCTATACACCCATGGTCTGGGTCTCCCATGTCGGAACTATAAGAAAAAGAATTTACGGTAAGTAAACAAAATTCTCTTTTTTTCTTTTTTTTCCCTGGAGAGCCCCCTTCAAGCAAGTTAAAATAGCACTACAGGGAAATCCGCTACAACTTTTCCATTGACCAGTATTCTTTTAATTTTTCCCACGTTTCATGTGAGGCACTGCCGCCTCATGCACTTCAATAGTTGGTATGCCGTCCATAGTTTGTGGGGTTTTTCCCCAGTTATTGATATTTTCACCTAAGAGTTATAGTACATTCCCTGGTAAAGTGTTGACTAACTTGGGCTCTTGTGATGACAAATGCAATGCTAAATTTACACATTTGTGACAATAAATGTGAAGGTGTGGTTTTCTAGGTGTCTCCTTTGTGCTGTCTGCTGCTTCTAAAGGTCACGTCTCACTAAGCAACATCGCTAGCAACATCACTGCTGAGGCACAACTTTTGTGACGTAGCAGCGATGTTGCTAGCGATGTTGCTGTGTGTGACATCCACCAACAACCCGGCCCCTGCTGTGAGGTCGCTGGTTGTTGCTGAATGTCCTGGACCATTTTTTAGTTGTTTTTCTCCCGCTGTGAAGCACACATCGCTGTGTGTGACAGCGACAGAGCAACAACTGAATGTGCAGGCAGCAGGAGCCGGCTTCTGTGGACGCTGGTAACCACGGTAAACAGCGGGTAACCAAGAAGCCCTTACCTTGGTTACCCGATATTTACCTTCGTTACCAGCGTCCGCCACTCTCACGCTGTCAGTGTCGGCTCCCTGCACACATAGCCAGACTACACATCGGGTAATTAACCCGATGTGTACTGTGGCTAGGTGTGCAGAGAGCCAGCGCTAAGCGGTGTGCGCTGGTAACTAAGGTAAATATCGGGTTGGTTACCCGATATTTACCTTAGTTACCAAGCGCAGCATCGCTTCCACGCGTCACTGTTGGCTGGGGGCTGGTCACTTGTTGCTGGTGAGATCTGCCTGTGTGACAGCTCACCAGCAACCCGTGTAGCGGCGCTCCAGCGATCCCTGCCAGGTCAGGTTGCTGGTGGGATCGCTGGAGTGTCGCTTAGTGTGACGGTACCTTAAGTGTAAGCCATCTGTAGCAGAACATACAAGAATTAGGTGCGCTTCATGTCCACCTGCTCCCACTTTTTAATATTCCAAGTTCTAAGCATAGGCCATCTTCAGTGAGACAGTTTTGTTGTACTGTGTTGCATGCGTTTGAGAAATAAGTCCTGGTTCGTTATTTTCCACCCTTTTATAGAAGAAAGGCAAATAATGTTGAAACGAGATCCAGTAGAAGCCGTCATAGAGAAGCCAAAGTCCAAATCAAAGAAAAGCCGAAGTCCTGTAAGTATGAGATCAATAGTTTCCTGCTTAGCCGGCATGATGGAAATGTGAAGCTGTCATGGGCCGCTCACAGTCCTATCAGGTTCCGTTACGTTATGTCCAAAGTCAAATTATAAATAGACCGAATCCTAAACCTATTTGTTTTTCTGAAGGTGGATTTATATGTTTGCCTTCTGTGTGGGAGTGGAAGTGATGAAGACCGCCTCCTTTTGTGTGACGGCTGTGATGACAGTTACCATACTTTCTGTCTTATTCCTCCACTAAATGATGTGCCCAAAGGAGATTGGAGATGCCCAAAATGTCTGGCGCAGGTACTGACACCGCCTTCTCTGATTTACATTTTACAAAGAACTACTTCTTGATACAAAGGAGAATTGGTTTATTGTGAAGCAAACAAGCTACAAATTGTGCCACAAAGGCCACTTATCACCAGTCCATAGCATAGGTGATAACTGTCAATTACTGGGGTTCCCACCACTTGCTCCTACACTTTACACACTTTGGAAACTACTACATTTGTGTTCCCATCAGCAACATCACCCAGGCACCTGAGCTGATTGTGTGGCTTTGGGCAGTGGTACCCAACAGTCTGTGTTCAGTTAGTGCTTGCCCTGTTAGTATTACTATTAGGCTAAGTTCACATTTCCGTTGTTTTGCATCAGTCACATGTGTTGCTTGACGCATGTGACTGATGCGTTGTACAACGGATGACAACGTTCGGGGGGGGGGGCGGGCGGAGCTGAGGACGTCAGTGCCGCGGTCAGCATGGCTGGGTACAGGTCGTGTGTGTGTGTGTGTGTGTGTGTGTGTGTGTGTCTACATGCGTGTGTACATGCGGAGTGCGGGAGGGGGGTCGAGCGCCAGGGGGCGGAGCCGAGCGGGGCCGTGGAGCTGAGGACATCAGTGCCGCGCGGACTGCAGGGCTGGGGACAAGTGAGTGTGTGTGTGTGTGTGTGTACACATGCGGCGTGCGGGAGGGGGCGGAGCCGAGCGGGGAAGTGTCTGCCTTCTTGCACACTGTATCCAGGGTAAATATCGGGTAACTAAAAGCAAAGCACTTTTCTTTTTCGCTCTATTGGGAGACCCAGACAATTGGGTGTATAGGCTATGCCTCCGGAGGCCGCACAAAGTACTACACTTAAAAGTGTTAGGCCCCTCCCCTTCTGCCTATACACCCCCCGTGCTCCCACGGGCTGCTCAGTTTTTTGCTTTGTGCGAAGGAGGTCAGACACGCACAGCACAGCTCCACAGATTGGTCAGCAGCAGCTGCTGACTATGTCGGATGGAAGAAAAGTGGGCCCATATAGGGCCCCCAGCATGCTCCCTTCTCACCCCACTCTTGTCGGCGGTGTTGTTAAGGTTGAGGTATCCATTGCGGCTACGGAGGCTGGAGCCCACATGCTGCTTTCCTTCCCCATCCCCCTCTGGGCTCTGGGTGAAGTGGGATCTTACCGGTCTCCAGGCACTGAGACCGCGCTTCATCCACAACTCCTGTGGAGCCTGATGGATAGGAGCCGAGTATCGTTCAGGGACATGGCCCTGCATCTTGGAGGTACTCTGTATCCCTGTGGGGACCGCGCACGGCATCACCTCAGCTTTGCTGGGTGTGCTAGTGCACCGGGGACCGCGGCGCTGACCGGGTCTATATGTGCCATTACACACTCAGCGTCGCTGAGTGTGTTTATATGTAAGGGCTACCGCACTAACCGCCGCTGCCATGGGACACTGCGGCGCGGCTGGGACTTGTAGTTCGCCGGGGACTTTCACGCCGGCCGCGCTTTTACGGCGGCCGCGTTTATTACTAGAGTCCCCGGCTTCCTTGCGGCCTAGTTTACTTTTCTCCCGCCCTCAGCCCTGACAGGCAGGGGGAAGGGCGGGACGCTGCACGGAGCGAGCAGCTCTGAGGGCTGGAGTATGATTTACATACTCCACCCCCCTCACTGTGCACGGTGTGAGCACCAGTTCGCGCTCTTTCTCGGCCAGGCCCACAGCTCCCTCATCTCGTCAGGACGCCGCAGCCATTCCTGTCAGCTCCACCGACGCTGCAGAAGAGGGACAAGTCCTGGGAGACCCAGACACGGTCTCTGGTGGCCTCACAACCGCTTTAGGCGGCTGGTAAGCAGCACCTGTTGGTGCTAGCCCCATGGTGCTGTAGTGTATTGGTACATTATTTGTGTATCATATATACTTTACACTGTATGAGCACAGTGCATTCTGGCTATATACCCTTTTGTGTAACTCAAGGAAAACTATAGCATGGCGCCCACAAAAGGCAGGGGTGCCAAAACACAGGCTTATTATGCTGCCTGCGCCGCTTGTAAGACCCCACTACCGGCAGGTTCCACTGACCCTCATTGTGTGCAGTGTTCGACCCCTGTGCCACTTCTTCAGCCGGAGCCTATGCTAAGAGGGGCCCAGGGGGAGACACCTGTTGACACTGTCCAGGTGACGGGGACTGAGTTTGCTAAACTCTCTGAGACTATGGCTAAGATACTAGAAGCCTTGCAGTCCAGGCCGGTATCTCAGCAACGGGACCCTGTTGAATCGTTGTTCCCGGGCCCCCCTCAGTTGGACCAACAATGTCCTCCCGGGGTATCTCCTACATCCCAGTCTGAGGGTTCTGACTTAGACCCCAGCCCCAGATTGACTACGCGGGCTCGCTTAGAATTTCCCTCGACATCATATTGTTTAGGGTCTCAGCGGGGGGAATCTTTGGTTGATGATGCGGAGACAGCTGATCAGGATTCTGATCCTGAGAGCGCTCTCAATCTTAATACTCCAGACGGGGACGCCATAGTAAACGATCTTATTGCGTCCATCCATCAGTTGCTGGATATTTCTCCCTCAGCCCCTCCGGCGGAGGAGTCAGCTTCTCAGCAGGAGAAATTTCGTTTCAGGTTTCCCAAGCGGACACAGAGTATATTTCTAGACCACTCTGATTTCAGAGAGGCAATCCAGAATCACCATGCTTGTCCAGATAAGCGTTTTTTCTAAGCGCCTTAAGGATACACGTTATCCTTTCCCCCCGGACGTGGTTAAAGGTTGGACTCAATGTCCCAAAGTGGATCCTCCAATCTCCAGACTGGCGGCTAGATCCATACTTGCAGTGGAAGATGGGGCCTCGCTCAAAGATGCCACTGACAGGCAGATGGAGCTCTGGTGGAAATCCATCTATGAAGCTATCGGAGCTTCTTTTGCCCCAGCATTCGCAGCCGTATGGGCGCTGCAAGCTATCTCAGCAGGTCAAGCGCAAATTGAAGTAGCCACTTGCACGGCCGCGCCACAAGTGGCATCCATTACCACCCAGACCTCGGCAATTGCGTCTTACGCTATTAATGCTGTCCTGGACTCTGTGAGCCGTACGGCGGTGGCGACCGCCAATTCGGTGGTACTCCGCAGGGCCTTGTGGCTACGGGAATGGAAGGCAGATTCTGCTTCCAAAAAGCGCTTAACCAGTTTGCCAATTTCTGGCGACAGGCTGTTTGGCGAGCGTCTGGATGAAATCATCAAACAATCCAAGGGAAAGGATACATCCTTACCCCAGCCCAAACAGAACATTCCCCAACAGAGGAGAGGGCAGGCGAGGTTTCGGTCCTTTCGGGGCGCGGGCAGGTCCCAATTCTCCTCGTCCAAAAGGTCTCAGAAAGAACAAAGGAACTCTGATGCATGGCGGTCTAAGTCACGTCCTAAAACGAACATTGGAGGCACCGCTAACAAGGCGGCTTCCTCATGACTTTCGACCTCCTCTAGTAGCATCCTCGGTCGGTGGCAGGCTCTCCCGCTTTTGCGACGCCTGGCTGCCACAAATAAAAGACCGCTGGGTGAGAGACATTCTGTCTCACGGTTACAAGATAGAGTTCATCTCTCGTCCCCCGACTCGATTCTTCAGGTCTTCTCCGCCTCCCGAGAGAGCCGAGGCTCTTCTGCAGGCGCTGGGCACTCTGAAGGCAGAAGGAGTGGTGGTCCCTGTTCCTCTTCATCAACAGGGCCACGGTTTTTACTCCAACTTGTTTGTGGTCCCAAAGAAGGACTGGTCTTTCCGTCCTGTCCTAGACCTGAAACTTCTCAACAAACACGTAAAGACCAGACGGTTCCGGATGGAATCCCTTCGCTCCGTCATCGCCTCAATGTCCCAAGGAGATTTCCTTGCATCGATCGATATCAAAGATGCTTATCTCCACGTTCCGATTGCCCCAGAGCACCAGCGCTTCTTGCGCTTCGCCATAGGAAACGAACACCTGCAGTTTGTGGCACTGCCATTCGGCCTGGCAACAGCCCCACGGGTTTTCACCAAGGTTATGGCTACTGTAGTAGCGGTCCTCCATTCTCAGGGTCACTCGGTGATCCCGTACTTGGACGATCTGTTGATCAAGGCACCCTCTCAAGAGGCATGCCAACGCAGCCTCGACGCTTCCATGGAGACTCTCCAGGATTTCGGGTGGATCATCAATTTTCCAAAGTCAAATCTGACACCGGCCCAATCGCTCACATACCTTGGCATGGAGTTTCATACCCTCTCAGCGATAGTGAAGCTTCCGCTGATCAAGCAGCGGTCACTACAGACAGGGGTACAATCTCTCCTTCAAGGCCAGTCACACCCCTTGAGGCGCCTCATGCACTTCCTGGGGAAGATGGTGGCAGCAATGGAAGCAGTCCCTTTCGCGCAGTTTCACCTGCGTCCTCTTCAATGGGACATCCTACGCAAATGGGACAGGAAGCCGACGTCCCTCGACAGGACCGTCTCCCTCTCTCAGGCGACCAAAGCTTCCCTTCGGTGGTGGCTTCTTCCCACTTCATTATCGAAGGGGAAATCCTTCCTACCCCCATCCTGGGAAGTAGTCACGACGGACGCGAGTCTGTCAGGGTGGGGAGCGGTTTTTCTCCACCACAGGACTCAGGGTACGTGGTCCCGGCAAGAGTCCTCGCTTCAGATCAATGTTCTGGAAATTGGGGCAGTGTATCTTGCCCTGAAAGCGTTCCAGCAGTGGCTGGAAGGCAAGCAGATCCGAATTCAGTCGGACAATTCCACAGCGGTGGCATACATCAACCACCAAGGCGGCACACGCAGTCGACAAGCCTTCCAGGAAGTCCGGCGGATTTTGATGTGGGTGGAAGCCACGGCCTCCACCATATCCGCAGTTCACATCCCAGGCGTGGAAAACTGGGAAGCAGATTATCTCAGTCGCCAGGGCATGGACGCAGGGGAATGGTCCCTTCACCCGGACGTGTTTCAGGAGATCTGTTGCCGCTGGGGGGTGCCGGACGTCGACCTCATGGCGTCCCGGCACAACAACAAGGTACCAACGTTCATGGCACGGTCTCAAGATCCCAGAGCTCTGGCGGCAGACGCCTTAGTTCAGGATTGGTCGCAGTTTCAGCTCCCTTATGTGTTTCCTCCGCTGGCACTGTTGCCCAGAGTGTTACGCAAGATCAGGGCCGACTGCCGCCGCGCCATCCTCGTCGCTCCAGACTGGCCGAGGAGGTCGTGGTACCCGGATCTGTGGCATCTCACGGTCGGCCAACCGTGGGCACTACCAGACCGACCAGACTTGCTGTCTCAAGGGCCGTTTTTCCATCTGAATTCTGCGGCCCTCAACCTGACTGTGTGGCCATTGAGTCCTGGATCCTAGCGTCTTCAGGGTTATCTCAAGAAGTCATTGCCACTATGAGACAGGCTAGGAAACCAACGTCCGCCAAGATTTATCACAGGACGTGGAAAATTTTCCTGTCGTGGTGCTCTGCTCAGGGTTTTTCTCCCTGGCCATTTGCATTACCTACTTTTCTGTCCTTCCTTCAATCTGGACTGGAAAAGGGTTTGTCGCTCGGTTCCCTTAAGGGACAAGTTTCAGCGCTCTCTGTGTTTTTCCAGAAGCGCCTAGCTAGACTTCCACAGGTACGCACGTTCCTGCAGGGAGTTTGTCACATCGTTCCACCTTACAAGCGGCCGTTAGAACCCTGGGATCTAAACAGGGTGCTGATGGTTCTTCAGAAACCACCATTCGAGCCAATGAGAGATATCTCCCTCTCACGACTTTCGCAGAAAGTGGTTTTTCTAGTAGCAGTCACTTCTCTTCGGAGAGTGTCTGAGCTAGCAGCGTTGTCGTGCAAAGCCCCTTTTCTGGTTTTTCACCAGGACAAGGTGGTTCTACGTCCGGTTCCAGAATTTCTCCCTAAGGTGGTATCCCCCTTTCATCTCAATCAGGATATTTCCTTACCCTCTTTTATCCTCATCCAGTTCACCAATGTGAAAAGGATTTGCACTTGTTAGATCTGGTGAGAGCACTCAGAATCTACATTTCTCGTACGGCGCCCCTGCGCCGCTCGGATGCACTCTTTGTCCTTGTCGCTGGCCAGCGTAAAGGGTCACAGGCTTCCAAATCAACCCTGGCTCGGTGGATCAAGGAGCCAATTATCGAAGCTTACCGTTCGGCTGGGCTTCCGGTTCCCTCAGGGCTGAAGGCCCATTCTACCAGAGCCGTGGGAGCGTCCTGGGCTTTGAGGCACCAGGCTGCGGCTCAACAGGTGTGTCAGGCGGCTACCTGGTCGAGCCTGCACACTTTCACGAAGCACTATCAGGTGCATACCTATGCTGCGGCGGATGCCAGCCTAGGTAGACGAGTCCTTCAGGCGGCGGTTGCCCACCTGTAGGAAAGGGCCGTTTTACGGCTCTCTTACGAGGTATTATTTTACCCACCCAGGGACTGCTTTTGGACGTCCCAATTGTCTGGGTCTCCCAATAGAGCAAAAAAGAAGAAGGGAATTTTGTTTACTTACCGTAAATTCCTTTTCTTCTAGCTCTAATTGGGAGACCCAGCACCCGCCCCTGTTTTTTTGTGTACACATGTTGTTCATGTTGAATGGTTTCAGTTCTCCGAGTTTCCTTCGGATTGAAGTTACTTTAAACCAGTTTATAATTATTTTTCCTCCTTCTTGCTTTTGCACCAAAACTGAGCATCCCGTGGGAGCACGGGGGGTGTATAGGCAGAAGGGGAGGGGCCTAACACTTTTAAGTGTAGTACTTTGTGCGGCCTCCGGAGGCATAGCCTATACACCCAATTGTCTGGGTCTCCCAATTAGAGCTAGAAGAAAAGGAATTTACGGTAAGTAAACAAAATTCCCTTCTTTGCTTGGTTACCTGATATTTATCTTGGTTACCAGCATACACCGCTTAGCTCCCTGCACCCGTAACCACTGTAAATATCGGGTAACTAACCAAAGCGCATTGCTTGGTTACCCGATGTTTATCCTGGTTACGGGGGCAGGGATCCAGAAAGAGCATGTGCAACAAAATCCTACGGATCGCACTGCTCAAAAAACGTTACAGGCTGCGTTGCTCCCGCCCGGCGGTCAGTTAAAAAACGACTGACCGCAACGCAGCGGATGCAACGCAGCATCATCAGTCGTAATCCGTCACTAATAGAAGTCTATGGGGAAAAACAGGATTCCTGCAAAATATTTTGCAGGACACTGCAATTCCTCTAGGCGACGGATTGTGACTGATGCAAAACAACGGAAGTGTGAACTTAGCCTTAGTAATAGTATTATTATTATTATTATTATTATTATTATTATTATTATTATAATATGCATATTGTATTACTATTAATGTTGCTATTATTCTAAGGGTAGTTTTAATTTCTCTACCTGTATTTATTGATGTGACTGCTGAAGTTAGTAATATAAGACAATGGTGTCATTAGAATCTAGCATATTGCTGTATGTCAGAACAGTACCTGTCTCTGACGCCTCATTGGGGGACACAGGACCATGGGTGTTATGCTGCCTATCCATAGGAGGACACTAAGTAGATGCAAAAAGCATTAGCTCCTCCTCTGCAATATACACCCCCTGGCCGGGCCAGGTAACCTCAGTTTTAGCTTAGTGTCTGTAGGAGGCACATCCTTTCAAGGTTTTGTTATTTTTTGAGGGCGACGGTTTCCCTTAGGGACCGATCTCCCAATACCACCAATGGGCGGGAACCGACACCGATTTTCCAGAGCCCAGGGCAGAGGCACAATTCCTCAGCCCCTCTTTGCAGGCTCTGAGTTGATACATTGCACCTGTGTGACTGGACACAGCAAGCTGACTGCTATTTCCACTGCCTGGACTGAGGCAGTGTCAAGGTGAGATCCCCCCCCTGACTGGTTTCCCAGACAGAGGGAGAAAGACTGTGCAGGGAAGGCTCCCAGGACTGCTGAATTTACAGTCTTTATTCCCACCATAGCTGCGTGCTGGCTGGAGGAGGGGAAAGTCCCTTGCTGATTTCAGGGAATCCTGCAGAGATAATCTAATGGTGGCGGGGGGGAGGGCTCCCAGGGCTCATAAACTCAGTGTTTATTCCCTCTAGCTGTGTGCTGGCTGGAGGAGGGGGAGTCCCTTGCTGATTGCAGGGACTCCTGCAGAGATAATCTACTGGTAGCTGTGTGCTGACTGGAGGGAGGGGGAGAAAAACTGTCAGAGGCTCCCTTCCCGCCGTTTTTTACTGCTGACAGCAGGGGGGCACACTGACTTCTTCTTGGCGCTCTTTTAGCGCTAAGCCCCGCCCCTCCGTGGGCCGCGCTAAGCCCCGCCCCCCCAGAAAAACGCGCGAAGTTCTCCACAGAGACTACTTCCTGAGGACGCAGGGCCATCGGCTGATTCTGGTGAGGTACACCGAAGTATTATTATTACTCCTATTAGGAACATGCAGAACTCTAAGGGTACTACTAGTGCTAAGGCTCACATATTCTATTATTCAGCCTGCACTGCCTGCCACGCTGAGCTACCACGTAAACACACCTCTTCTCTCTGTGAGTCCTGTGCCCCTATAGCCCCCCAAGACCCCCCTGCCACCACCGCCGCAACCGTCAGCCCAGAGCCTAGGGCTCCCAGCCCACCGGAATGGGCACAGTTTCTGTCACGGAACCTGGTGCTGGCTATGCAGTGTCGTCCTCCACACCCTTCTGGGCCCCTGGACGGAACGCAGCCTGAGGATACCCCTATGGAGGATCCTTCTGAGGCAATCCGGGCCCATGCTTCACCGGTTGCAGGGATCAGGGAAAGAGCACACGGCCGTGTGTCTCCAGCGGGCTCTCCCTCGGGAGCACACAGGGCAGGCTCTCCCACACGCTCCACGGCTTCTGAAGAGCTGGAGGAGGGAGAATGCTGTTTATACCAAGAGGATTCATTGGTTTCAGCCTCCCCAGATGATCAAACTGCAATAGACTCCCTTACAGCAGCAATCAACCAAACTCTGCATGTGGAGGATCCCCCATCCACTACCACTGACCATGCGGTCTCCTTTAAGAGGGCAAGGAAACCCCAAAAGGTTTTCGCTGATCGCCCAGAGTTTCAGGATATCCTCACAAAGCAAAGGGAGAAACCTGACAGGCGCTTCGGTAACCGAAAACTCATGGAGTCCCGGTACCCTTTTGCCTCACCTGCCCCTAAGGGCTGGGCCGATCCGCCCTCGGTCGACACCCTCCCCCCCCTCCCCCCGGTCTCCCGCCTTACCACAAAGACGCTCCTGTCTTCACCCGATGGTTCCTCCATCAAGGACCCGACAAACAGGTGGAGCACCTCGCCCGCTCTGCTTTAGAGGCTGCGGGTTCCTCCCTCTCGCCCTCCTTTGACTCTGTGTGGGTCGCAAAGGCGATCTCGGTCTGGGCAGAATCCCTTAACACTTCGCTTGAGGAATCCCAGTTCACTCATACCTTTACAGAGGTAGCAGCTCAAATTGCCACTGCGGCGGAGTACCTCATGCAGGCCTCCATTGACGCTGCTACCTGCGCAGCGTTTGCCGCCTCACATACCATAGCCATCCGTAGAGCTCTCTGGCTCCGACAATGGCAAGCGGACTCTGCCTCCAAGAAGTCTCTCACGGGCCTTCCCTTTTTTCCAGACCGATTGTTTGGCGAACGTCTGGACAAGCTCATTTCTGATGCCACGGGAGGAAAGAGTACCTCCCTCCCCCAGCTGAAGTCCAGGACGTCCTTCACCAGACGTCCACAGTCCTCGTTCTGCTCCTTTCGGAACTCATTTGGTTGGTCGACATCCCGTGCTGTCCCCGCCACCAGCCGCGGACTACACAGGGACCGACCTTCTCAGCTGTCCCCGAAACCCACTTTGTCATGGCATCCGACACCAAAACAGTCCAGGACTAGGGAGACTCGGCCATGACGTTTTCCCCCCTCGTGACTCCTTCGGCGCCCCGGAAGACACACTCATTGTAGGAGGTCGACTGCGGCTCTTTCAACACATCTGGGCTGCCGCCTCAGACGACAAATGGGTGCGAGACCTTGTGTCTTCCGGTTACCAGGACCCGACCCCCGAGTCGGTTGTTTCTCTCAAACCCCCCAAAGGCTCGAAAACGACGCAAAGCTTTTTTCTCAGCAATCCACTCGCTCCAAACAGCAGGAGTGTTACCTGTCCCGGACGACGAGAAGTTTGGGGGTTTTTATTCCAACCTCTTTGTGGTCCCCAAAAAGGATGGGCCAGTTCGACCCATCCTGGACCTCAAACCCCTGAACAAACATGTGCACGTACGGAGATTCAGAATGGAGTCCCTAAGGTCCATTATTGCATCCATGGTCGAAGGGGAATTCCTTGCCTCCATAGACATCAAGGACGCGTACCTGCACATACCCATCGCCTCAGATCACCAAAATTTCCTCCGCTTCGCAATTCAGGACTCCAACTTTCAATTCATAACTCCACCTTTCGACCTTGCCACCGCACCAAGGGTCTGAGCGTCCTTCACGCCAGGGGAGTAGTCGTTCTCCCTTACTTGGACGACCTCCTCATCAAGGCCCCCTCCTTCCGCGACTGCTCAACCAGCGTACACATCACGGTGGACACCCTATCCCGCTTAGGGTGGCTAGTGAATCTGGACAAATCATCCTTGATCCCATCACGATCCATCACCTTCCTGGACATGTCCCTGGACACCCGTCGGGGCTTGATCCTTCTCCCTCAGGACAAGGCGATCGCTCTTCAACGAGCGGTACGCTGCCTTCTATGTCCTCCGTCTCGCTCCATTCGATTCAGCATGAAAGTGCTCGGCAGGATGGTGACGGCTATGGAGGCAGTAACCTTTGCTCAACTGCACCTCCGCCCACTGCAGCTAGCCCTTCTAGCTGCCTGGGACAAGAGCCCCTTCTCCCTGGACAGACATCTTCACCTGACGCCTTCAGTCAGGTAGCACTCCGCTGGTGGCTTCGGTCCTCATCCCTATCGAAGGGGAGATCTTTTCTCCCAGCGAACTGGCTGGTCCTGACCACGGACGCCAGCCTCCTAGGCTGGGGAGCAGTGCACCGGCACCACACTGCTCAAGGACGTTTGACGCCCCAGGAGTCTTTCCTACCCATAAACATCCTGGTACGCTGCGCGATCTTCCTCACGCTCAGGGTGTTCTGCCCTCTGCTAGCGTGTCATCAGATTCGAGTCCAATCGAACAATGCGACAGCTGTAGCCTATATCAATCGGCAGGGGGGCACCCGCAGCAAAGCGGCTTATCTCGAGGCCCACAAGATCCTCAGCTGGGCCGAATCGTCGGGATCAGTGATATCAGCGGTACACATACCGGGGGTAGAGAACTGGGCAGCAGACTTTCTAAGTCGCCAATGCCTGGCCGCCGGAGAATGATCTCTCCACCCAGATGTGTTTCTACACATCTGCACTTGCTGGGGCACACCAGACGAGGACCTAATGGCCTCAAGGTTGAATGCAAAGGTACCCGCGCTCATAACCAGGTCACGCGACCCGCAGTCCATCGGCGTGGATGCTCTAGTCTGCTCCTTGCAAAATGCTCACAAACGCACCGTGGCGCCTTTCAGACATCCCAGACTTGCTGACCCAAGGGCCCATTTCCCATCAGAACTCCAGAGCCCTGAAGCTGACGGCATGGCCATTGAGACCTGGGTATTAACAAGAGCAGGATTTTCCCCCCCGGTTATTTCCACAATGATCAGCGCCCGAAAGCCTGCTTCATCCCGCATTTACCACCGTACATGGAAAATCTTCTTTTCATGGTGCAGAGAAACTAACGTCCAGCCTATGCCTCTGGCCATCCCCAGAATTCTCGACTTTCTGTAGTCTGGCTTGCAAGCGGGGTTGGCTCTCAGTTCCCTTAAAGGGCAGGTCTCAGCACTCTCAATCTTCTACCAATGCCGCCTGACTCAAAAACCGCAAGTCCAGACCTTCCTCCAGGGCGTTTCCCATCTAGTTCCCCCGTACAAACGGCCGCTGGAACCATGGGACCTCAACCTCGTTCTGGACGGTCTCCAGAGGTCTCCCTTTGAACCCCTCAAGGAATCCTCCCTTGCTCTTCTGTCCTGGAAGGTAACATTCCTGGTGGCAATTGCGTCCATCAGACGGGTTTCGGAGCTAGCAGCACTCTCTTGCCGCAAGCCTTTTCTGATCTTTCACCAGAACAAGGTGGTTCTGCGCCCCCTTCCGGTTTTCCTTCCAAAGGTTCTTACCCCGTTTCATTTGAACGAGGACATTTTTCTGCCTTCCTTTTGTCCACACCCGGTTCGTAGGGTGGAAAGGTCTCTGCATTCGTTAGACCTAGTCAGAGCTCTCAGATATTACATATTCAGGACAGCCCCCTTTAGGAAAACGGACTCTTTGTTCGTCATTCCTGAGGGGCCTAAGAAGGGACAGGCAGCTTCAAAGGCGACTCTGGCTCGCTGGATTCGCTCTGCGATCCAGGAAGTCTACCGCTTGCAACTCAAGCCCATTCCTAGTGGGCGGCGGGCTCATGCCACGCGAGCAGTTGGCGCTTCGTGGGCCATTCGGCATCAGGCTTCAGTGGTACAGGTGTGTAAGGCTGCGACCTGGTCTAGCCTACATACGCTTTCAAAGCATTACAGAGTCCATACCCAGGTTTAAACTGAGGCAAATCTGGGTAGGAAAATTCTGCAAACGGCAGTAGAGCACCTCTCTCAGTAGGCGCTCCAGGCTGTCTGGGACTGGTTCCTAGTCCTTGGGTTGTGTTGTCTTTTTATGTTTCCCACCCATGGACTGCTTTAGGACGTCCCGTAGTCCTGTGTCCCCCAATGAGGCGTCAGAGAAAAACTGATTTTTGTGTACTCACCGTAAAATCGTTTTCTCTTACCCATCATTGGGGGACACAGCACCCATTCTGTTGGGCCTTGGGTCTCTCAGTACCTTATTTGGTTATGACTCTTCTTTTCTCATGTTCCTCTGTTTTGAAGTTTTTACTGTTTTTTTTTTTTCTCCTACTGCTTGTGTACTAAAACTGAGGTTGCCTGGCCCGGCGAGGGGGTGTATACTGCAGAGGAGGAGCTATGCTTTTGCATCTAGTTAGTGTCCTCCTATGGACAGGCAGCATAACACCCATGGTCCTGTGTCCCCCAATGATGGGTAAGAGAAAACTATTTTACGGTGAGTACACAAAAATCGTTTTTTTGGGATCTCTTCAGCTCCTCGAGCAGCGTTCATCAGGAAGCAAAACAATGGCAGCATCCCACGCCCTTCTATATCAAGGTCCGACATATCGTCCAGCCTGTCTGTGCTTGGCTTCTGAAAGCTACAGGCCGTTCAAAAATGTTTTTTTGCGATTTTCACAAGGGATAGCAGGAAAAATGGACCTTACAATTTACCAAATCTCTCTTGACTGCAGAAATGCCCTATTTGTTTAAAAAAAAAAAATCAAACCCCAAAAACCTACTACAGGGCTAGGAAGGGAATTGCTTTCTTGCTCTTGTAGCACAAATTGTGCAGTAATAGTTTGTGGGTGACACCTGCAGAGGCTTCAAGGTGCCAGAACAGCAGGAAACCCCCTAAAAGTGACTATTTTGCAATCTACACTCTTTAGGCAATTCATCTAGGGGTGTATTGAGTATTTTTACCTCCCTGACATTTTTGTTTGTTGTTTTTTTTTTTTACTATTGCAGTGTGTTTAAAGCAAAAAATCAATTTGTTTCAATAATAGGTTTAGATTGAAATGTATGTTTACAATGGATAGATAATAGGAGAGAGAGTATAATTAAGGACTACCTTTTCTCAGCTATGGCCACACCCTATATGTGCTGCAGGCAGAAAGGCTCAGAAGAACGCAATTTTGGCTTTTGTGACTGAGTTTCCTGGAGTGCTTTGTTTCCAACATTAGCAAAGTTCCTAAAGTGCCAATACAGCAGACGTCCCAAAAAAGTGGCCTCATTATCCAAATTACACTCAAGGAAATAATCTACAGGCGCAATGAATATTTTGACCCACTGCTGTTTTCCAGAAATTACCGTATTTTTCAGACCATAAGACGCACCCTGGTTTTAGAGGAGGAAAATGGGAAAATAAAATTTTAAGCAAAAAATGTGGTCATGACACACTGTTATGGGGTGAGGTTCTGCTCTGACACTGTTGTGGGTAATGACCCCAAATTCTCTACTAAGGTGTACTCCATCCTGGTAATGATCCTCCTGCATTGTATATGATCCCCATCCTTGTTTATATGTCTCCATCACATAAAAACATGAACGTTTAGGCTGTGCGCACGCTGCGTTTTTTGCGCGTTTTTTTGGGTGCAGTTTTGGTCTCAAAACTCATGAATTTCCTTCCCCAGCAAAGTCTGAGATTTCATTTTTGCTGTCCGCACGTTACTCATAATATATTCACTCCTTCCTTGCTCACTGGTGACTGTGATTGGCTGCAGGTAGACCCGCCCCCACACTGAGTGACAGCTGTCTGACTGCAGCCAATCACAGATGCCGGTGGAAGGGTCTATATCGTACAGTGAATTAAATAAATTCATTAAAAAAAAACAAAAACCACAAAAAACGACGTTTGATCCCTTCCAAATTTGATAAACAGCCAAGATAAAATCTCACAGCTGGGGCTGGTATTCTCAGGCTGGGGGACTCACGTTATTGGGAGCCCCCCAAGCCTAAAAATATCAGCCAGCAGCCGCCCAGAATTGCCGCATCCAGTAGATGCGACAGTCCCGGGACTTTTCCCGGCTCATCCCAATTACCCTGGTGCGGTGGCAATCGAGATAATAAGGCGTTAATTGCAGCAGCCCATAGCTGCCATTAAGTCCTAGCTTAGTGATGGCAGGCGTCTGAGACACCTCCTCACCACTAAGCTGTAAGTGAAAGTAAATAAACACAATCACCCCAAAAATCCTTTATTTGAAATAAAACACTAAAAAGCTCTCTCATTCATCACTTTAATAATCCCTAAACACCCCTCCAGGTATGATGTAATCCACACGAGGTCCCACGACACATCCAGCTCTGCTACATCTGACAATCACAGAGAGCGGCCATAGAGCCCGACCATGCTGCGGCCACCAATGTACGGGCTGTGGTGTTTCACCCATTTTCCGCATAGTGCTGATTACGGTTGGAGCAGTTTTCAGATGATGTCAAAATGAAAAGTGCAGTGATTCACATAGTGCTGACTGAAGCATTTTATCATATTTTTTCTGTTGCAAGCTAAGCCAACCTCCCCCTTTTCCCCCCTCAAGGGATCAAAACATAAAGACAAAAGGTCAGGACTAAAGTTAAAATTTGACCATACAAGCCAATTGTATAGAAAACATGCAGTGTGTCCTTTTTTAGAAATGATGGTGCTTTCGTTGTAGAGTTCTGGTCGTTCTTTCCAAAATAGCTCCCGTAGTCTCATGGTGAACTTTCAGAAAAATCCACTACCCTTTTAATCGAACTTTGCCCTCTTTCACACATCCCTTCACTTCTACTGCTCTCTGATCAGACTAGTGCCAAAGTCATCACAGACCAAATATCAAAGGTCGACACCTTTAACACCAATAAAATGCCATATTACAAATATGTGGACAAGAATCAAAAATATATGCATTGCCCCCCTTATTTAGAATATCATTTTCTATCACAAGGCTATGGCATAAATATTAAAGTGTGTATAAAATGACAGTCTGTAAAGCTTATGACCTAAATAGTGCTAGAAGACACAAGGACATTATGAAAATTCTTATTATAGACATCTGGATACAAGCAGTACATGTAGGGAACCACTAACTAGCTTTAAAGGCCACTAACCAGCAGGATTTTCCCCATATGAAGTAAAGGCCGTGGTATAGTGGTGCTAGGATAGTTAATCAAATCATACCTTCACTTTAGAGATTGGAGAGAAAAAAAAATTCTCAATCAAACATCCAGAGGTTCAGAAATGAGATGGTGGTATGCACTGTCTCCAACGCCATTTTATTGGAAAAGTTCATGAAATACTTATGACTGGTGCGTGCGCAGTAGAATCTATAAGTATCATGGTGGCGACAAGGGGGGGAAATTTACATAGAAACCAGAAAAACACACAGGGGAGGTATATTAATGCAAGACCCGACCCACACAGTCCCGCCCGGATGCACAAGCCACTCAACCAATGCACTCATTTGTGGACCTTTTGAGAACATTTTTTTCGGCAATCAAACATCCTATCTCCTAATTAAAGATATGCTTGCATCTAGCATGCTAGGGCCAGTATGGCAGTATGCCTTTACTTTATATGGGAAAATACTGCAGGTTGGTTCCCTTTAAGGGTCTTATTACATTGCATCGACCAAGTCCCCTTTTCTTTCTTTCTTTTTTTTCCTTGCAATTGACGTCTGTGTAAGAGTAAACTTTTAAGTGCACACTGCTGATGGCTGGATGTGTTAGTGTATCTGGAGGTGCAGAAAACCAAAATGCATGGTGTTAATTGAAAGTCTAATGTTTTACTGCCATCAGCATGCAACATAATAAAGGCATATACTCTGCAGCTGCAACCTTTACTCTAAGGCTATGTGCCCACGGGACTCTGTATCTGCTGATTTTTCTGCATCAAAATCAGCAGCTTTCCCCCGGAATCTGTACCTTTTCATAGGTGCGGATTTGACGCGGATTCTGTTGCGGACTTTGCGTTTTTTTTTTCTTCGGCGCTCCATTGGGAGACCCAGACGATTGGGTGTATAGCACTGCCTCCGGAGGCCACACAAAGCATTACACTAAAAAGTGTAAGGCCCCTCCCCTTCTGGCTATACACCCCCAGTGGGATCACTGGCTCACCAGTTTTCTGCTTTGTGCGAAGGAGGTCAGACATCCACGCATAGCTCCACTGTTTAGTCAGCAGTAGCTGCTGACTATGTCGGATGGAAGAAAAGAGGGCCCATATGGGGCCCCCAGCATGCTCCCTTCTTACCCCACTTGTGGTTTGTAAGGTTGAGGTACCCATTGCGGGTACAGAGGCTGGAGCCCACATGCTGTTTTCCTTCCCCATCCCCCTGAGGGGCTCTGAGGAAGTGGGATCTTACCGGCCCCCAAGCCCTGAGGCCGGGCTCCATCCACAGACCCAGTGAACCTGCTGGATACGGAGCTGGGTACCGTTCAGGGACAAGGCCCTGCAACTTTCAGGTACTCTGTGTCCCCGTACAGACAGGCACGCACACGCCAGACTTGCTGGGTGTGTTAGTGCGCCGGGGACAGTAGCGCTGCACGCTGGGGTTTGAGTCACAGCAGCTTAGCTGTGTGACTTCATGTGCTGGGAACTACCGCGCCGGCCACTATCGGAGCGGCGGCGCGGCTGGGACTTGTAGTGCGCCGGGGACTTAGCGCCGACCGCGCTTTTACGGCGGCGGCGCTTATAAATTTAGTCCCCGGCTTTTGCGGCCTAGCTCCGCTTCGTTCCCGCCCCCTCCCTGTCAATCGTCAGCGCCGAGGGCTGGAGCCTTATTTACATGCTCCAGCCCTCTCACTAGGCACAGTGGGACGCAGGTTTCCCGCTTTTGGTCTGAGCACGCCCAGGGCCCGCCCCCCCCTCCACAGGACGCCGGCAGCCATTCCTGCATGCAGTCTGGCTGGAGGACGGACACAGGCTCTGGGAGACCCAGACTAGGGATTTCTGGCGACCACACACCCGCGTTTAGCGGGCGGTAAGCAGCACATTAGTGCTGGCCCCACTAGTGCCACAGTGTTGTATTGGTGTACTTTTTCCTGTACCAGATATATATATATATATATATATACTGCACTGTACGGTCGCTTCTTGGCTGTATACCCCTATATTGCATGAGGAGACAGCAACATGTCATCCACAAAACGCAAGGGTGCCAAGGCACGGGCTGTATACACTGCTTGTACAGCATGTGGGGCTAATCTACCAGCAGGCTCCAACGACTCTCATTGTGTGCAATGTTCAGTCCCAGTGGCACTTCGTCAGCCAGAGCCTATGGTGGTGGTAGCCCAGGCAGAGACGCCTGTGAACCCTGCCCCGGTGACGGGGACAGAATTTGCAGTCTTTGCTGATAAAATGTCTGTGACTATGACAAAAATCCTGGAGACCTTGCAGTCCAGGCCAGTTGCTCAGACCATGGACACTGCTGTGTCTATGTTCCCCGGTCCCCCTCAGTTGGAACTAATCCGTACTTCAAGGGGGTCCCAGGCATCACAGGCTGAGGGCTCTGACTCTGATGACAGTCCCAGGCCGCCTAAACGAGCTCGCTGGGAGAGACCCTCCACGTCCTCACGCGGGTCAGGGTCTCAGCGAGAAGGGTCTCTATATGATGAGACAGAGGTGGGTGATCAGGAGTCTGGTCCTGACACCGCACTCAATTTGGATACGCCAGATGGTGACGCCATGGTAAATGACCTTATAGCGGCCATCAATAGGCTGTTGGATATTTCTCCCCCAGCCCCTTCAGCAGAGGAGGCAGCTGCCCAGCAGGAGAAATTCCATTTCCTGTATCCCAAGCGTAAATTGAGTACTTTTCTGGACCACTCTGACTTCAGAGAATCAATCCAGAAACACCATGCTTATCCGGACAAGCGTTTTTCCAAACGTCTGAAGGATACACGTTATCCCTTTCCCCCTGACGTGGTCAAACGCTGGACCCAGTGTCCAAAAGTGGACCCTCCAATATCCAGGCTGGCAGCTAGATCCATAGTTGCAGTGGAGGATGGGGCTTCACTTAAAGATGCCAATGACAGACAGATGGACCTTTGGTTGAAATCTGTCTATGAAGCTATTGGCGCGTCGTTTGCTCCAGCATTCGCGGCCGTGTGGGCGCTCCAAGCTATTTCAGCTGGTCTGGCACAGGTGGACTCTTTCTTAAGTCCAGCAGTGCCGCAAGTGGCGTCCTTAACTACGCAAATGACTGCGTTTGCGACCTACGCTATCAATGCGGTACTAGACTCTACGAGCCGTACCTCCATGGCATCCGCCAACTCTGTAGTTTTGCGCAGAGCCTTGTGGTTAAAAGAATGGAAAGCAGATTCTGCTTCTAAAAAATGTTTAACCAGCTTGCCATTATCTGGAGACAGACTGTTTGGTGAGCAATTGGCGGAAATCATTAAACAGTCCAAAGGTAAGGACTCTTCCTTACCCCAGCCCAGATCAAGCAAACCTCAACAGAGGAAGTGGCAGTCAAAGTTTCGGTCCTTTCGAGGCTCGGGCAAGCCCCAATTCTCCTCGTCCAAAGGGACTCAGAAAGAGCAAAGGAGCTCTGATTCCTGGCGGACTCACTCATGCCCCAAGAAAGCAACCGGAGGTACCGCTTCCAAGGCGGCTGCCTCATGACTTTCGGCCGCCTCCCTCCGCATCCTCGGTCGGTGGCAGGCTCTCCCGCTTTTGCGACATTTGGCTGCCACAGGTCAAAGACCGGTGGGTAACAGACATTTTGTCTCACGGGTACAGGATAGAGTTCAGTTCTCGTCCTCCGCCTCGGTTCTTCAGAACTTCCCCACATCCCGACCGAGCAGATGCCCTTCTGCAGGCGGTGCATTCTCTAAGAGCAGAAGGAATGGTGGTCCCTGTTCCTCTTCGGGAACAAGGACAAGGTTTTTACTCCAATCTCTTCGTGGTGCCAAAAAAGGACGGCTCATTCCGTCCTGTTCTGGACCTAAAACTGCTCAACAAGCATGTGAACGCCAGGCGGTTCCGGATGGAATCCCTCCGCTCAGTCATTGCCTCAATGTCTCAAGGAGATTTCCTAGCATCAATAGACTTCAAAGATGCTTATCTCCACGTGCCGATTGCTACAGAGCACCAACGCTTTCTACGCTTCGTGATAGGAGACGACCATCTTCAGTTCGTAGCTCTGCCATTTGGTCTGGCGACAGCCCCACGGGTGTTCACCAAGGTCATGGCGGCAGTGGTAGCAGTCTTGCACTCTCAGGGACACTCTGTGATCCCTTACTTGGACGATCTACTTGTCAAGGCACCCTCTCAGGAGGCATGCCAACTCAGCCTGAATGTTGCACTGGAGACTCTCCAGACGTTCGGGTGGATCATCAACTTCTCAAAGTCAACTCTGTTACCGACCCAATCACTGACGTATCTTGGCATGGAGTTTCATACTCTTTCAGCGATAGTGAAGCTTCCGCTGGACAAGCAGCGGTCACTACAGACTGGGGTGCAGGCTCTCCTTCAAAGTCAGTCGCACTCCTTAAGACGCCTCATGCACTTCCTCGGGAAGATGGTGGCGGCAATGGAGGCGGTTCCGTTTGCGCAGTTTCATCTGCGCCCACTTCAATGGGACATTCTCCGCCAATGGGACGGGAAGTCCACATCCCTGGACAGGAAAGTCTCCCTTTCCCAGACGGCCAAGGACTCTCTGCAGTGGTGGCTTCGTCCCACCTCATTATCACAGGGAAGATCCTTCCTACCACCGTCCTGGGCGGTGGTCACGACAGACGCGAGTCTGTCAGGGTGGGGAGCAGTTTTTCTCCACCACAGGGCTCAGGGTACGTGGACCCAGCAGGAGTCCACCCTTCAGATCAATGTTCTGGAAATCAGAGCAGTATATCTTGCCCTACTAGCCTTCCAGCAGTGGCTGGAAGGAAGGCAGATCCGAATTCAGTCGGACAACTCCACAGCGGTGGCATACATCAACCACCAAGGGGGGACACGCAGTCGGCAAGCCTTCCAGGAAGTCCGGCGGATTCTGATGTGGGTGGAAGCCACGGCCTCCACCATATCCGCAGTTCACATCCCCGGCGTAGAAAACTGGGAAGCAGACTTCCTCAGTCGCCAGGGCATGGACGCAGGGGAATGGTCCCTTCACCCGGACGTGTTTCAGGAAATCTGTCGCCGCTGGGGAAGGCCGGACGTCGACCTAATGGCGTCCCGGCACAACAACAAGGTCCCAACCTTCATGGCACGGTCTCGCGATCACAGAGCTCTGGCGGCAGACGCCTTAGTGCAAGATTGGTCGCAGTTCCGGCTCCCTTATGTGTTTCCACCTCTGGCACTCTTGCCCAGAGTGCTACGCAAGATCAGATCCGACTGCAGCCGCGTCATACTCGTCGCCCCAGACTGGCCGAGGAGGGCGTGGTATCCGGATCTGTGGCATCTCACGGTCGGCCAACCGTGGGCACTACCAGACCGACCAGACTTGCTGTCCCAAGGGCCGTTTTTCCATCGGAATTCTGCGGCCCTGAACCTGACTGTGTGGCCATTGAGTCCTGGATCCTAGCGTCTTCAGGATTATCCCAAGGGGTCGTTGCCACCATGAGACAGGCTAGGAAGCCCACGTCCGCTAAGATCTACCACAGAACGTGGAGGATATGCTTATCCTGGTGCTCTGCTCAGGGAGTGTCTCCCTGGCCATTTGCATTGCCTACATTTCTTTCTTTCCTGCAATCTGGATTAGAAAAAGGTTTGTCGCTCGGCTCCCTTAAAGGGCAAGTCTCGGCGCTATCCGTCTTTTTTCAGAAGCGTCTAGCACGACTTTCTAAGGTACGCACGTTCCTGCAGGGGGTTTGTCATATCGTACCCCCGTACAAGCGGCCGTTAGATCCATGGGATCTGAACAGGGTACTAGTTGCCCTCCAGAAGCCGCCCTTCGAGCCTCTGAGGGAGGTTTCACTTTCTAGACTATCACAGAAAGTGGCTTTTCTGGTAGCGATCACATCTCTTCGGAGAGTGTCTGAGCTAGCAGCGCTGTCATCCAAGGCTCCCTTCCTGGTCTTCCACCAGGACAAGGTAGTGCTGCGACCCATTCAGGAGTTTCTCCCGAAGGTGGTATCCTCTTTTCATCTTAATCAGGATATCTCTTTGCCTTCTTTTTGTCCTCATGCAGTTCATCGGTATGAGAAGGATTTACATTTGTTGGATCTGGTGAGAGCACTCAGAATCTACATTTCCCGCACGGCGCCCCTGCGCCGTTCGGATGCACTCTTTGTCCTTGTCGCTGGTAAGCGCAAAGGGTCGCAGGCTTCTAAGGCCACCCTGGCTCGATGGATCAAAGAACCAATTCTTGAAGCCTACCGTTCTGCTGGGCTTCCGTTTCCATCAGGGCTGAAGGCCCATTCTACCAGAGCCGTGGGTGCGTCCTGGGCATTACGACACCAGGCTACGGCTCAACAGGTGTGCCAGGCAGCTACCTGGTCGAGTCTGCACACTTTCACCAAACATTATCGGGTGCATACCTATGCTTCGGCGGACGCCAGCCTAGGTAGAAGAGTCCTGCAGGCGGCAGTTGCCTCCCCGTAGGGGAGGGCTGTCTTCGCAGCTCTAACATGAGGTATTCTTTACCCACCCAGGGACAGCTTTTGGACGTCCCAATCGTCTGGGTCTCCCAATGGAGCGCCGAAGAAGAAGGGAATTTTGTTACTTACCGTAAATTCCTTTTCTTCTAGCTCCTATTGGGAGACCCAGCACCCGCCCTGTTGTCCTTCGGGATTTTTGGTTGTTTTTCGGGTACACATGTTGTTCATGTTGAACGGTTTTCAGTTCTCCGACGTTACTTCGGAGTGAATTTGTTTAAACCAGTTCTTGGCTTTCCTCCTTCTTGCTTTTGCACTAAAACTGGTGAGCCAGTGATCCCACTGGGGGTGTATAGCCAGAAGGGGAGGGGCCTTACACTTTTTAGTGTAATGCTTTGTGTGGCCTCCGGAGGCAGTGCTATACACCCAATCGTCTGGGTCTCCCAATAGGAGCTAGAAGAAAAGGAATTTACGGTAAGTAACAAAATTCCCTTCTTTTTATTCAATTGAATAGGCAAAATCCGCACGAAAATCCGCAACAATAATTGACATGCTGCAGATTTTTCCACACGAAAATCCGCACGATTTCCGCTGCGGAAAAATCCGCAGTGTGGGCACAGCATTTCCCAAATGCCATAGAAATGGCTGGGGAGTAGCTGTGCTGCAGGTTTCTGGAAAATCCGCGGCTTTTCCGCGAGAAATCCCGCTGCAAAATCCGCGCATTTTCCGCAGCGTGGGCACATAGCCTTAGGCTATGTGCCCACGGGGAAAGTATCCTGCGGTTATATCCGCAGGACATTTCGCAGGAGCTCCCAGAAAACCGCTGCACAACTTTGTCTGTTTCCATGCTGCGGTTTATTTGCGGAATGTCCTGCGGATATGGTGCGGGCATTCTGCATTGAGGATACAGTACATGGCTTCGGCACTGTATCCTCAATGCAGAACAAGTGCTGAGTGATCGGGGCGTTCATACTCACCTGTATCGCACAGCAACTTCACTTTTCGGCATCTGTCAGCTTCTCCACTGTGCAGGAGAAGGTGGGCGGGCCTGCACGAGCTCTGGCTGTCACATGATCGGAGCTCATGCAGGCCCCGGCCACCTCCTGCTTCCTGCTCCTAGCTCCACTGCCGTCCTCTGCACTTGGAGGAAAGTGACAGGTGTCTGCTATCAAGGCAGGGAAGTATTGGACCAAGGCAGGTAAGCCTCTATCTCCATAGTGGAGCGGCGGGATGCAGTTATGTACGGCTGCGGGATAGCCGCACATACCGCAGCGTGGACACAGACACTCCCCATGTCCCATAGGATAACATGGGGAGTGTGTGTACTTGCTGAAACCTGCGCATTTATCTGGAAAATCCAGATAAATCCGCAGGTTTTCCGCGGCAAAATCCGCAGAAGCAAGCTCCCATGGGCACATAGCCTTAAGGCTATAATTCAGACATACGTTTTTCTGCGTACCTAAAAACTATCCTGGTTTCATCAGTGATGGTTTTGTTTAGCATTTCATCAGATGTTCATCAGTTTCATCCAAATTTGGGCAGTGTTTCATCAGCTTTTTTCAGATGAGAAACAAAAAAAAAAAACCACAACCAAAACGAAAACTCTTTTCTACCTCCTTTCTAGCATCTTATTGCTGTCTTTTTTTTTTTTTTTTTTTTTTTTTTACTTCACAGACCTGTATACTTGCACTGCCAATTTTACTCTTGACACTCTGATCAATAACTGACAAGCCTCCGATTTTTCTCAAAATTTAGGCTATGAAAATTGTACATGTGAATAGGTAGGAGTTCTACCCATAAAATTATGATTAGAAGTTGTGCTAAAAAACTAACGGACGTCTGACTAAGCACTAAGAGCAGTCTATTCCTCCTTGTTATTTTTTCCCCAGTTCCTGCAGAGTAATAACAAGAACAGTAACACAATTTAAGGTCACAATTGATAATTACAGGGACTGTTCCCTAACCTACCAGCTCCCAAAGTACAATAAATTATTCACACGGAATCAATTTAGAACCCAAAACAATAAGGCGAAACGCACGTCGGGGTGGAGGGACCTGCCTTACCAGTACATGCTCTTCAGGCATTTATTAGATCTTGCTGGGAGATTGGATATTAATTTGTGACATTTTCTGGTCTTTACCTGGTTTAAAGCTTTTTCTCCTTATGTCCATCTCACGATGTCCTCTGTCAGACAGTACACCTATGCCATCTTGTGGCCATACTAAATATAATAATCTAGCACTATATATTACCTCACATTAATGATCATAGCTCTATGAATTACCTATGATTAATTACATGCACTAATTTGCACTTGATTATTTATTTAGACCGTGTGACTTATTATACGCATATCTTCCTCAGATCTTCAGAATATATTTATATTACTGTGCAATCTTGTGCATTGAGCAGATTTATATACTTAGTGTACTTTAGTTTCTGTGTCATGTCCATCATGTGAATTTATCGTATCGTCCTCTTATTTTATTTTAATATACTAATAAATTGATTTTTTTTTTATTATCCTCATTTTTAGCTCTATTGTTTTGGGTTATAAATTGATTCCCTGTGAATAAATTGGAGTAATAACAAGGTTGCACTAATGTCTATCCAACAGTGTTTTGTGCTTTTGATTCGAATAGCAGAATAACTGAGAGAAGAAATGTCTTCAGAGTTGCTTTTAGCTTTTTAATCTTTTTTTGTTGTCCCTGTTAGGAGTGCAGTAAGCCACAGGAAGCTTTTGGTTTTGAGCAAGCAGCTAGAGATTATACTCTCCGCATGTTTGGAGAAATGGCAGACAATTTCAAGTCGGACTACTTTAATATGCCTGTGCATGTAAGTATATTTGGGGTGTTATGACCTCTTCTTATTTTTAAGAGCAGAGTTTAGTTCTTCCCTTTAATTTCCCAGATGGTGCCTACAGAGCTGGTGGAGAAGGAGTTTTGGCGTCTAGTAAGCACAATAGAGGAAGATGTGACCGTTGAGTACGGCGCAGATATTGCCTCCAAAGAATTTGGAAGTGGATTTCCCGTACGAGATGGGAGATTTCGCGTTAAACAAGAAGATGAGGTAAAAATCTTCTTGGATATAGCCTTTGGATGTGATGATATTGATTCTCTAGTCTTACTTTTATTATTTTTTCGTAGGAATACCTGGACTGTGGATGGAATCTGAATAACATGCCTGTGATGGATGCGTCGGTTTTGGCCCACATAACTGCGGATATCTGTGGGATGAAGCTGCCATGGCTTTATGTGGGGATGTGCTTCTCTTCGTTTTGTTGGCATATTGAAGATCATTGGAGCTACTCTATTAATTACTTACACTGGTAAGGCTTTACCTGGAAACATGCAAATAATCTGAAACTTAACTGCCATGGGCTTAGTTTTCCATTGCTATTTTGACAGGGGTGAGCCCAAGACTTGGTATGGTGCTCCCGGCTACGCTGCGGAACAGTTAGAGGAGGTGATGAAGAAATTGGCTCCAGAATTATTTATTTCTCAACCCGATCTTCTCCATCAGTTGGTCACCATCATGAATCCAAACACGTTGATGGCTCATGGGGTGCCGGTATGTTTTCCTAATATTAGCTCTATATATGGGGACTAAGTTTACAGCCGGATTTTGAATGAATGCTGGCACAAAGCAGACACCACTTTTTCTTTGTCGCTCTATTGGGAGACCCAGACAATTGGGTGTATAGCTTCTGCCTCCGGAGGCCGCACAAAGTATTACACTCAAAAGTGTTAAGCCCCTCCCCTTCTGCCTATACACCCCCCGTGCTCCCACGGGCTCCTCAGTTTTTTGCTTTGTGCGAAGGAGGTCAGACACGCACAGCACAGATTAGTCAGCAGCAGCTGCTGACTATGTCGGTTGGAAGAAAAGTGGGCCCATATAGGGCCCCCAGCATGCTCCCTTCTCACCCCACTCTTGTCGGCGGTGTTGTTAAGGTTGAGGTATCCATTGCGGGTACGGAGGCTGGAGCCCACATGCTGCTTTCCTTCCCCATCCCCCTCAGGGCTCTGGGTGAAGTGGGATCCTATCGGTCTCCAGGCACTGAGACCGTGCTTCATCCACAACTCCTGTGGAGCCTGCTGGATAGGAGCCGGGTATCGTTCAGGGACATGGCCCTGCTACGTGAAGGTACTCTGTATCCCTGTGGGGACCGCGCACGGCAACACCTCAGCTTTGCTGGGTGTGCTAGTGCACCGGGGACCGCGGCGCTGACCGGGTTAAACTGTGCCATTACACACTCAGCGTCGCTGAGCGTGTTTATAAGTAGGGGCTACCGCGCTAACCGCCGCTGCCATGGGAAACTGCGGCGCGGCTGGGACTTGTAGTTCGCCGGGGACTTCGGCGTCGGCCGCACTTTTACGGCGGCCACGCTTATACTCGAGTCCCCGGCTTGCTTGCGGCCTAGTTTCCCTTTCTCCCGCCCTCAGCCCTGACAGGCAGGGGAAGGGCGGGACGCTGCACGGAACGAGCAGCACTGAGGGCTGGAGTATGATTTCCATACTCCACCCCCCTCACTGTGCACAGTGTGAGCACCTCGGCCACGACCACGGCTCCCTCCTCTCGTCAGGACACCGCAGCCATTTCCTGTCAGCTCCTACGACGCTGCAGAGAGGGACAAACCCTGGGAGACCCAGACACGGTCTCTGGTGGCCTCATAACCGCTTTAGGCGGATGGTAAGCAGCACCTGTGGTGCTAGCCCCATGGTGCTGTAGTGTATTGATACATTATTTGTTTATAGCATATATTTTACACTGTATGAGCACAGTTCATTCTGGCTATATACCCTATTGTGTTACTCAGGGCGCCCACAAAAGGCAGGGGTGCCAAAACACAAGCTTATTATGCTGCCTGCGTCGCTTATACGACCCAGCTGCCGGCAGGTTCCATTGACCCTCATTGTGGGCATTGTTCGGCCCCTGTGACACTTCTTCAGCCAGGGCCCCTGCTAAGAGGGGCCCAGGGGGAGCCACCTGTTGACACTGTCCTAGTGACGGGGACGGAGTTTGCAAAACTCTCTGAGACTATGGCTAAGATACTAGAAGCCTTGCAGTCCAGGCCGGTATCTCAGCAAAGGGACTCTGTTGAATCATTGTTCCCTGGCCCCCCTCAGTTGGACCAACAATGTCCTCCCGGGGTATCTCATACATCCCAGGCTGAGGGTTCTGACTTAGACCCCAGCCCCAGACCGACTAAGTGGGCTCGCTTAGAATTTCCCTCGACATCATATTGTTCAGGGTCTCAGCGGGGGGAATCTCTGGTTGATGATGCGGAGACAGCTGATCAGGATTCTGATCCTGAGGGCGCTCTCAATCTTAATACTACAGACGGGGACGCCATAGTGAACGTTCTTATTGCGTCCATCGATCAAATGCTGGATATTTCTCCCTCAGCTCCTCCGGCGGAGGAGTCAGCTTCTCATACACAGAGTATGTTTCTAGACCACTCTGATTTCAGAGAGGCACTCCAGAATCATCATGCTTGTCCAGATAAGCGTTTTTCTAAGCGCCTTAAGGATACACGTTATCCTTTTTCCCCTGACGTGGTTAAAGGTTGGACTCAGTGTCCCATAGTGGATCCTCCAATCTCCAGACTGGCGGCTAGATCCATACTTGCAGTGGAAGAGGGGGCCTCGCTCAAAGATGCCACTGACAGGCAGATGGAGCTCTGGTTGAAATCCATCTATGAAGCTATCGGAGCTTCTTTTGCCCCAGCATTCGCAGCCGTATGGGCGCTACAAGATATCTCAGCAGGTCAAGCGCAAATTGAAGCAGCCACATGCACGGCCGCGCCACAAGTGGCATCCATTACCACACAGACCTCGGCAATTGCGTCTTACGCTATTAATGCTGTACTGGACTCTGCGAGCCGTACGGCGGTCGCTGCCGCCAATTCGGTGGTACTCCGCAGGGCCTTGTGGCTACGGGAATGGAAGGCAGATTCTGCTTCCAAAAAAGCGCTTAACCAGTTTGCCAATTTCTGGCGACAGGCTGTTTGGCGAGCGTCTGGATGAAATCATCAAACAATCCAAGGGAAAGGATACATCCTTACCCCAGCCCAAACAGAACATACCCCAACAGAGGAAAGGGCAGTCGAGGTTTCGGTCCTTTCAGGGCGCGGGCAGGTCCCAATTCTCCTCGTCCAAAAGGTCTCAGAAAGAACAAAGGAACTCTGATGCATGGCGGTCTAAGTCACGTCCTTAAAAGGCCACCGGAGGCGCCGCGAACAAAGCGGCTTCCTCATGACTTTCGACCTCCTCTAGTAGCATCCTCGGTCGGTGGCAGGCTCTCCCGCTTTTGCGACACCTGGCTGCCACAAATAAAAGACCGCTGGGTGAGAGACATTCTGTCTCACGGTTACAAGATAGAGTTCACCTCTCGTCCCCCGACTCGATTCTTCAGGTCATCCCCGCCTCCCTAGCGAGCCGAGGCTCTTCTGCAGGCGCTGCGCACTCTGAAGGCAGAAGGAGTGGTGATCCTGGTTACTCTTCAGTAACTGAGCCACGGTTTTTACTCCAACTTGTTTGTGGTCCCAAAGGAGGACGGGTCTTTCCGCCCGGTCCTGGACCTGAAACTGCTCAACAAACATGTAAAAACCAGACGGTTCAGGATGGAATCCCTCCGCTCCGTCATCGCCTCAATGTCCCAAGGAGATTTCCTTGCATCGATCGATATCAAAGATGCTTATCTCCACGTACCGATTGCTCTAGAGCACCAGCGCTTCTTGCGCTTCGCCATAGGAAACGAACACCTGCAATTCGTGGCACTGCCGTTCAGCCTGGCAACAGCCCCACGGGTTTTTACCAAGATTATGGCTACTGTAGTAGCGCTCCTACACTCGCAGGGTCACTCGGTGATCCAGTACTTGGATGCTGATCAAGGCACCCTCTCAAGAGGCATGCCAACGCAGCCTCGACGCTTCCATGGAGACTCTCCAGGGTTTCGGGTGGATCATCAATTTTCCAAAGTCAAATCTGACACCGGCCCACTCGCTGACATATCTTGGCATGGAGTTTCATACCCTCTCAGCGATAGTGAAGCTTCCACTGTTCAAGCAGTAGTCACTACAGAAAGGGGTACAATCTCTCCTTCAAGGCCAGTCACACCCCTTGAGGTGCCTCATGCACTTCCTGGGGAAGATGGTGACTAGAGATGGGGAGACAGAAAGCGCAAATAGGGTCTTACCCGATATAACTTGAATGATAAGGAGAAAAAATATACACTCACCTGATATGGTTGTGCAAGTCACAACTCCTTAGATCGCTTATGAGTGTCAGTAAGGTTAAAAGCAGCGGCCCCGAAAAATAGAAGTATATGGAAAAGGGGGGAAAACTGGTTTAAACCGCGCTAAAAACCACAATGCAGGATTAATCAAGAAGTTTCTTTTTTATTGCAGCATTCCAACGCGTTTCGGAGACAAGGACCCTGGGGAAGATGGTGGCAGCAATGGAGGCAGTCCCCTTCGCGCAGTTTCACCTGCGTCCCCTTCGATGGGACATCCTACGCAAATGGGACAGGAAGACGACGTCCCTCGACAGGACCGTCTCCCTCTCTCAGGCGACCAGAGCTTCCCTTAGGTGGTGGCTTCTTCCCACTTCATTATCGAAGGGGAAATCCTTCCTTCCCCCATCCTGGGAAGTAGTCACGGCGGACGCGAGTCTGTCAGGGTGGGGAGCGGTTTTTCTCCACCACAGGGCTCAGGGTACGTGGACCCAGCAAGAGTCCTCGCTTCAGATCAATGTTCTGGAAATACGGGCAGTGTATCTTGCCCAGAAAGCGTTCCAGCAGTGGCTGGAGGGCAAGCAGATCCGAATTCAGTCGGACAATTCCACAGCGGTGGCATACATCAACCACCAAGGCGGCACACGCAGCCGGCAAGCCTTCCAGGAAGTCCGGCGGATTTTGATGTGGGTGGAAGCCACGGCATCCACCATATCCGCAGTTCACATCCCAGGCGTGGAAAACTGGGAAGCAGATTATCTCAGTTGCCAGGGCATGGACGCAGGGGAATGGTCCCTTCACCCGGACGTGTTTCAGGAGATCTGTTGCTGCTGGGGGGTGCCGGACGTCGACCTCATGGCGTCCCGGCACAACAACAACAAGATACCAATGTTCATGGCACGGTCTCAAGATCCCAGAGCTCTGGCGGCAGACGCCTTAGTTCAAGATTGGTCGCAGTTTCAGCTCCCTTATGTGTTTCCTCCGCTGGCACTGTTGCCCAGAGTTACGCAAGATCAGGATCGACTGCCGCCGCGCCATCCTCGTCGCTCCAGACTGGCCAAGGAGGTCGTGGTACCCGGATCTGTGGCATCTCACGGTCGGCCAACCGTGGACACTACCAGACCGAACAGACTTGCTATCTCGAGGGCCGTTTTTCCATCTGAATTCTGCGGCCCTCAACCTGACTGTGTGGCCATTGAGTCCTGGACCCTAGCGTCTTCAGGGTTATCTCAAGACGTCATTGCCACTATGAGACAGGCTAGGAAATCAACGTCCGCCAAGATCTTTCACAGGACGTGAAAAATTTTTTCTGTCATGGTGCTCTGTTCAGGGTTTTTCTCCCTGGCCATTTGCATTACCTACTTTTCTGTCCTTCCTTCAATCTGGACTGGAAAAGGGTTTGTCACTCGGCTCCCTTAAGGGACAAGTCTCAGCGCCCTCTGTGTTTTTCCAGAAGCGCCTAGCCAGACTTCCACAGGTACGCACGTTCCTGCAGGGGGTTTGTCACATCGTTCCACCTTACAAGCGGCCGTTAGAACCCTGGGATCTAAACAGGGTTCTGATGGTTCTTCAGAAACCACCATTCGAGCCAATGAGAGATATTTCCCTCTCACGACTTTCGCAGAAAGTGGTTTTTCTTGTAGCAGTCACTTCTCTTCGGAGAGTGTCTGAGCTAGTAGCATTGTCGTGAAAAGCCCCTTTCCTGGTGTTCACCAGGACAAGGTGGTTCTACGTCCGGTTCCGGATTTTCTCCCTAAGGTGGTATCCTCCTTTCATCTCAATCAGGATATTTCCTCACCTTCTTTTTATCCTCATCCAGTTCACCAATGTGAAAAGGATTTGCACTTGTTAGATTTGGTGAGAGCACTCAGACTCTACATTTCTCGTACGGCGCCCCTGCGCCGCTCGGATGCACTCTTTGTCCTTGTCGCTGGCCAGCGTAAAGGGTCACAGGCTTCCAAATCAACCCTGGCTCGGTGGATCAAGGAGCCAATTATCGAAGCTTACCGTTCGGCTGGGCTTCCGGTTCCCTCAGGGCTGAAGGCCCATTCTACCAGAGCCGTGGGCGCGTCCTGGGCTTTGAGGCACCAGGCTACGGCTCAGCAGGTGTGTCAGGCGGCTACCTGGTCGAGCCTGCACACTTTCACGAAGCACTATCAGGTGCATACCTATGCTTCGGCGGATGCCAGCCTAGGTAGACGAGTCCTTCAGGCGGCGGTTGCCCACCTGTAGGAAAGGGCCGTTTTACGGCTCTCTTACGAGGTATTAATTTACCCACCCAGGGACTGCTTTTGGACGTCCCAATTGTCTGGGTCTCCCAATAGAGCGACAAAGAAGAAGGGAATTTTGTTTACTTACCGTAAATTCCTTTTCTTCTAGCTCTAATTGGGAGACCCAGCACCCGCCCTGTTTTTTTGTGTACACATGTTGTTCATGTTGAATGGTTTCAGTTCTCCGATATTCCTTCGGATTGAAGTTACTTTAAACCAGTTTATAATTCTTTTTCCTCCTTCTTGCTTTTGCACCAAAACTGAGGAGCCCGTGGGAGCACGGGGGGTGTATAGGCAGAAGGGGAGGGGCTTAACACTTTTGAGTGTAATACTTTGTGCGGCCTCCGGAGGCAGAAGCTATACACCCAATTGTCTGGGTCTCCCAATTAGAGCTAGAAGAAAAGGAATTTACGGTAAGTAAACAAACTTCCCTTCGTTGCCTTTCTTAAAATGTGACTATAGTGTGCTGTGATTGTTCTCAGATCGTTAACCTTGTCCTCTCATCTTACAAGTCTGATAGCATGATTATTCTGACTGGATTTATCTGTTTGTTTTTGGGGTTTTTTCTTATTACTTTTATTTTTTCTTACAGATATATCGAACTAATCAGTGTGCTGGAGAATTTGTCATCACTTTTCCTCGGGCATATCATAGTGGATTTAATCAGGGCTTCAACTTTGCAGAGGCGGTCAACTTTTGCACAGTAGACTGGGTATGGGCAAATATCGAAGTCTTCCCCTAAATCCTGATGGGATCCTTAGTGTGTGAGCATAGCCTTACAGTTGCTCCATTAGGCTGTTGGTGTTGGGTCTATTGATGGGCTTGTGGACTACTTTGACTAACAACTAGTAGGATTGTGGAAGCGCCACGTTAAAAGCTTGTGCTTTCGTCCCCAGCTTCCTCTTGGGCGCCAGTGTGTGGAACATTACAGAGCCTTGAACCGATACTGTGTGTTCTCTCATGATGAGATGATCTGTAAGATGGCCTGTAAAGCAGAAGACCTGGACATTGTTTTGGCCTCCTCTGTGCAGAAAGATCTAGCTATTATGATTGAGGAAGAGAAAGCTCTTAGAGAGACTGTCCGAAAATTGGTAAGAATTCTTATTGGTAATTTTGTGTCATTGTGATAAATGTGTGATTGTTGTGGGAGCTCCACTGAGGACTATAACAGGAGACCCCATGACGGATTCTGTGTGCGTGCTGCCCCACCAGTCCACGTCTGTGGGACTCTTGAATATGGCAGAGCGCAGTGACTTGACACGCTCCACCACGTCTCTGTTCAGACTCCTTGCTGTAATTGTGCAGTAAAGAGGAATGGGAAACTGAGACCAAAGTGACAAAACACATTCCATTTTTCTAAGGATCTGCTGAGAAAAGAGTAATGTGTGTCACCACAGTGTACGAGTCCCCAGATCCCTCTTGTGAGGGGAGCTTTTGATTTGGCTGCATTTTAAGAGTGAATCCTTCTGATCCCTTTCCTGTGTGAAATCAAAGCATAGTTCTGAATACATGTGTATGGCTGGTAACTTTTATCTGTCTCTGGTCGAAGAGTGGTCAGTGTATTTGACGGTTTATGGCTGTTGTGCAAAAAAAAAAGTAAGCTACCTAGCCTTACTAATACATGGTTTTATACAGAGGCACATTCGATTATGTAGTAACCAAAGGAATGACCATCCTAAACTTATTTTCTCTAGGGGGTTGTGGAATCTGAAAAGATCAATCTTGAAATAGTAGCTGATGATGAACGGCAATGTGTGAAGTGTAAAACTACCTGCTTCACATCTGCAGTATATTGCCCCTGTAGCCCCGGAGTTCTTGTCTGTCTGCACCATGTGGACGCTCTGTGCTCATGCCCTACCTACAAGTATAAGCTGGGGTAAGACCCATATACCCACCTCTTGATATTTGTTACAACTATGCAGTAAACCTGTGCTGGCTGGGGGCGTCTTGTTAATTTACCCGCTACTAATTGTTGACTCTTGTATTGTTTTTGGTAATGTCTAGTTATTGGGTAACCAAGTTTTATTCCGTGATTTACAATGCATAGATGTAAAGTAATCAAATAATAAGCAAGTCCCCGTTTTGTCAGCTTTGAAGTTAGGTTTCTATGTTTCATATCCGTATTAGTATGGAGATAATTCTATGATGGCTTTGTTACAATACAACACACTAGTTTTGTAATGCTATGACTTTATAGCTGATTTCTTTCTGCTGTAACAGATATCGTTATACCCTGGATGATTTATATCCCATGATGAATGCTGTTAAATTTCGGGCAGAGTCCTATGATAACTGGGCTTCTGAAGTTATTGATGCTCTGAAAACCTCAGGAAGTAAAAAAGGTGCGTTCATTTAATTATGTATTGCTTTTTCATTTTTTTTTTCTCTCCTTATTAGGGCTGCGTCAGACAGGCAAAATTTTCCTTATTGCTTATTATTCTAAGAAAAATTATTCATTAGAAAAATGAGGGAACCAATAGGATAGACAATCCCGAACTGTAAAGTCCGGATCCGCCAAGTTCGGGATTCCGGCTGTTTGATCTAGATCTGGCACTTGAGAAGTTTAAAAAAACTTAAAAATTAAGAAAATAAGAATGAAGCGAGCGTTTCATACTTACCGAGGCTCCGTCGCAGCTGTAAACTGCTCCCACGCAGCTGTACGCTGCTCCTGCGGCCTCCGCTCATCATTGCTCGTCTATGTGCACTCAGCTTTGCTTTCCCCACCGGCCGGTCGGCCTTGCCTCTGTGATTGGTTGTTTTCAGACATGCCCCAAGCCTGTGTGACTGCGTCTGACTGAAATCAGTCATCGCGGCTCATTTATTCTCTGGAGCTCACAGCGAGTGGTCATGCTCTGGCACTCGCTGTGACAGAGATGTAGCAGAGCTGGAATAATTTTGGGACCTCGTGTGGATTACGTCGTACCTGCAGGGATGAGTTGGGGTTAATAGTGGTGAAAGAGGGTGTTTCTTTGTCGCTCCATTGGGAGACCCAGACAATTGGGTGTATAGCTTCTGCCTCCGGAGGCCACACAAAGTATTACACTTAAAAGTGTAAAGCCCCTCCCCTTCTGCCTATACACCCCCCGTGCATCACGGGTTCCTCAGTTTTCATGCTTTGTGCGAAGGAGGCAGACATTCACGCATAGCTCCACAGCTTAGTCAGCAGCAGCTGCTGACTATGTCGGATGGAAGAAAAGAGGGCCCATAACAGGGCCCCCAGCATGCTCCCTTCTCACCCCACTCTTGTCGGCGGTGTTGTTAAGGTTGAGGTATCCATTGCGGGTACGGAGGCTGGAGCCCACATGCTGTTTTCCTTCCCCATCCCTTTAGGGCTCTGGGTGAAGTGGGATCCTAATCGGTCTCCAGGCACTGAGACCGTGCTCCATCCACAGCCCCTGGGGACTCTGCTGGACAAGGAGCCGAGTATCGTCAGGGACAAAGCCCTGCTACTTTGAGGTACTCTGTGTCCCCGTGGGGACCGCGCACAGAAACACTCCAGCATTGCTGGGTGTGTTAGTGCGCCGGGGACCGCAGCGCTGACCGCGCTTGTGCCATCACACACTGCAGCGTGGCTGGGTGTGTTAGTTTACTGGGGACTACCGCGCTGACCGCGCGCTGCCATTTCACACTGCAGCGCGCCTGGGAGTGTTAGTACGCCGGGGACTACCGCGCCGACCGCGCTTATACGCCGGCCGCGCTTATAACTTTAGTCCCCGGCTTTTGCGTCCTAGTCTCACTCTTTTCCCGCCCCCAGGCCTGCCAGTCAGGGGAAGGGCGAGACGCTGTACAGGACGTCAGCGCTGAGGGCTGGAACGTGCTTTGCATACTCCACCCCCCTCACTGTGCACAGTGGGGCACCAGATTCCCGCACTTTCTAGGGCACGCCCACGGCCCCCTCCTCTCCTCAGGACGCCGGCAGCCATTCCTGTCAGCTCTTCTGACGCTGGAGAGGGGAGACAAGCTCTGGGAGACCCAGGCAGGGATTCTGGTGATCACACAACCGCTTTGAGCGGGCGGTAAGCAGCACCTGAGGTGCTGGCCCCACTAGTGCAGAAGTGTACATATAGATTATATGCTTATAGGCTATACTTTACACTGTATGGTGCACGGTTGATTTTTGGCTATATACCCTCCTGGATTGCTCAGAGGAGACAACAGCATGTCGTCCACAAAAAGCAAGGGTGCCAAAGCACAGGCTTACTATGCTGCCTGCGCCGCATGTACGGCTATACTACCGGCAGGTTCCACTGACCCTCATTGTGTGCAATGCTCGGCCCCTGTGGCACTTACTCAGCCGGAGCCTCTGCTAAGGGTGGCCCAGGGGGAACCACCTGCTAACACTGTCCAGGTGACGGGGACGGAGTTTGCAGTTTTTACTGATAGACTTTCTGAGACTATGGCTAAGATATTAGAAGCCTTGCAGTCCAGACCGGTATCTCAGACCATGGGCACTGTGGAATCATTGCACCCTGGTCCCCCTCAGTTGGAGCAACAATGTCCTCCCGGGGTGTCTCATAGATCCCAGGGTGAGGTCTCTGACACGGACCGCAGCCCCAGACCGCCTAAGCGAGCTCGCTGGGAAATTCCCTCGACATCATCACATTGTTCAGGGTCTCAGCGGGAGGACTCTCTGTATGATGAAGCGGAGGTAGCTGATCAGGATTCTGATCCTGAGGCCGCTCTCAACCTTGATACTCCTGATGGGGACGCCATAGTGAATGATCTTATCGCGTCCATCAATCAAATGTTGGATATTTCTCCCTCAGCTCCTCCAGTGGAGGAGTCAGCTTCTCAGCAGGAGAAATTCCGTTTCAGGTTTCCCAAGCGTACAACGAGTATGTTTCTGGACCACTCTGACTTCAGAGAGGCAGTCCAGAAACACCGAGCTTGTCCAGATAAGCGTTTTTCCAAGCGCCTTAAGGATACACGTTATCCCTTCCCCCCTGACGTGGTCAAGGGCTGGACTCAGTGTCCCAAGGTGGATCCTCCAATCTCCAGACTGGCGGCTAGATCCATAGTTACAGTGGAAGATGGGGCTTCACTCAAGGATGCCACTGACAGACAGATGGAGCTCTGGTTGAAATCCATCTATGAAGCTATCGGCGCGTCTTTTGCTCCAGCATTCGCAGCCGTATGGGCACTCCAAGCTATCTCAGCGGGTCAAGCGCAAATTGACGCAATCACACGTACGTCTGCGCCGCAAGTGGCGTCCATAACCTCTCAGACGTCGGCATTTGCGTCCTACGCTATTAATGCTGTCCTGGACTCTGCGAGCCGTACGGCGGTTGCATCCGACAATTCGGTGGCAATACGCAGGGCCTTGTGGCTACGGGAATGGAAGGCAGATTCGGCTTCCAAAAAGTGCTTAACCAGTTTGCCATTTTCTGGCGACCGTTTGTTTGGTGAGCGATTGGATGAAATCATCAAACAATCCAAGGGAAAGGATACATCCTTACCCCAGGCCAAACCAAACATACCCCAACAGAGGAGGGGACAGTCGAGGTTTCGGTCCTTTCGGGGCGCGGGCAGGTCCCAATTCTCCTCGTCCAAAAGGCCTCAGAAGGATCGGAGGAACTCCGATTCATGGCGGTCTAAGTCACGTCCTAAAAAGACCGCCGGAGGTGCCGCTACCAAGGCGGCTTCCTCATGACTTTCGGCCTCCTCACACCGCATCCTCGGTCGGTGGCAGGCTCTCCCGCTTTTGCGACACCTGGCTGCCACAGGTAAAAGACCGTTGGGTGAGAGACATTCTGTCTCACGGTTACAAGATAGAGTTCAGCTCTTGTCCTCCGACTCGATTCTTCAGAACATCTCCGCCTCCCGAGCGAGCCGATGCTCTTCTGCAGGCGGTGGGCACTCTGAAGGCGGAAGGAGTGGTGGTCCCGGTTCCTCTTCAGCAACAGGGTCACGGTTTTTACTCCAACCTGTTTGTGGTTCCAAAGAAGGACGGGTCTTTCCGTCCTGTCCTGGACCTAAAACTGCTCAACAAACACGTAAAGACCAGGCGGTTCCGGATGGAATCCCTCCGCTCCGTCATCGCCTCAATGTCCCAAGGAGACTTCCTTGCATCGATCGATATCAAAGATGCTTATCTCCACGTACCGATTGCTCCAGAGCATCAGCGCTTCCTGCGCTTCGCCATAGGAGACGAACACCTTCAGTTCGCGGCACTGCCGTTCGGCCTGGCGACCGCCCCACGGGTTTTCACCAAGGTCATGGCTACAGTAGTTGCGGTCCTCCACTCTCAGGGTCACTCGGTGATCCCTTACTTAGACGATCTGCTGGTCAAGGCACCCTCTCAAGAGGCATGCCAACACCGCCTCAACGCTACTCTGGAGACTCTCCAGAGTTTCGGGTGGATCATCAATTTTCCAAAGTCAAATCTGACACCGGCCCAATCGCTGACATATCTTGGCATGGAGTTTCATACCCTCTCAGCGATGGTAATGCTCCCGCTGAACAAACAGCGGTCACTGCAGACAGGGTTGCAATCTCTCCTTCAAGGTCAGTCACACCCCTTGAGGCGCCTCATGCACTTCCTAGGGAAGATGGGGGCAGCAATGGAGGCAGTCCCTTTCGCGCAGTTTCACCTGCGTCCTCTTCAATGGGACATCCTACGCAAATGGGACAGGAAGTCGACGTCCCTCGACAGGAACGTCTCCCTCTCTCAGGCAGCCAAAGCTTCCCTTCGGTGGTGGCTTCTTCCCACTTCATTGTCGAAGGGGAAATCCTTCCTACCCCCATCCTGGGCAGTGGTCACGACGGACGCGAGTCTGTCAGGGTGGGGAGCAGTCTTTCTCCACCACAGGGCTCAGGGTACGTGGACTCAGCAGGAGTCCTCCCTTCAGATCAATGTTCTGGAGATCAGGGCAGTGTATCTTGCCCTAAAAGCGTTCCAGCAGTGGCTGGAAGGCAAGCAGATCCGAATTCAGTCGGACAACTCCACAGCGGTGGCTTACATCAACCACCAAGGCGGAACACGCAGTCGGCAAGCCTTCCAGGAAGTCCGGCGGATTTTGATGTGGGTGGAAGCCACGGCCTCCACCATATCCGCAGTTCACATCCCGGGCGTAGAAAACTGGGAAGCAGACTTTCTCAGTCGCCAGGGTATGGACGCAGGGGAATGGTCCCTTCACCCGGACGTGTTTCAGGAGATCTGTTGCCGCTGGGGGATGCCGGACGTCGACCTAATGGCGTCCCGGCACAACAACAAGGTCACGGCATTCATGGCACGATCTCACGATCACAGAGCTCTGGCGGCAGACGCCTTAGTTCAGGATTGGTCGCAGTTTCAACTCCCTTATGTGTTTCCACCTCTGGCACTGTTGCCCAGAGTGTTACGCAAGATCAGGTCAGACTGCCGCCGCGCCATTCTCGTCGCTCCAGACTGGCCGAGGAGGTCGTGGTACCCGGATCTGTGGCATCTCACGGTGGGCCAACCGTGGGCACTACCAGACCGTCCAGACTTGCTGTCTCAAGGGCCGTTTTTCCATCTGAATTCTGCGGCCCTCAACCTGACTGTGTGGCCATTGAGTCCTGGATCCTAGCGTCTTCAGGGTTATCTCAAGAGGTCATTGCCACTATGAGACAGGCCAGGAAACCAACGTCTGCCAAGATCTACCACAGGACGTGGAAGATATTCCTATCTTTGTGCTCTGATCAGGGATTTTCTCCCTGGCCATTTGCATTGCCCACTTTTCTTTCCTTTCTTCAATCAGGATTGGAAAAAGGTTTGTCGCTCGGCTCCCTTAAGGGACAAGTCTCAGCGCTCTCTGTGTTCTTTCAGAAGCGTCTTGCCAGGCTTTCTCAGGTACGCACGTTCCTGCAGGGGGTTTGTCACATTGTCCCTCCTTACAGGCGGCCGTTAGAACCCTGGGATCTGAACAGGGTTCTGATGGCCCTTCAGAAGGCACCTTTTGAGCCTTTAAAGGATATTTCTCTTTCTCGCCTTTCGCAGAAGGTGGTCTTCCTAGTAGCAGTCACATCACTTCGGAGAGTGTCTGAGCTAGCAGCGTTGTCATGCAAGGCTCCTTTCCTGGTGTTTCACCAGGACAAGGTGGTGCTGCGCCCGGTTCCGGAATTCCTTCCTAAGGTGGTATCCACCTCTCCTCTCAATCAGGATATCTCCTTACCTTCTTTTTGTCCTCATCCAGTTCATCAATGTGAAAGGGATTTGCATTTGTTAGATCTGGTGAGAGCGCTCAGAATCTACATTTCCCGTACGGCGCCCCTGCGCCGCTCGGAGGCACTCTTTGTCCTTATCGCTGGTCAGCGTAAGGGGTCACAGGCTTCCAAATCCACCCTGGCTCGGTGGATCAAGGAACCAATACTCGAAGCCTACCGTTCTTCTGGACTTCCGGTTCCCTCAGGACTAAAGGCCCATTCTACCAGAGCCGTGGGTGCGTCCTGGGCTTTACGGCACCAGGCTACGGCTCAGCAGGTGTGCCAGGCGGCTACCTGGTCGAGCCTGCACACTTTCACCAAACACTATCAGGTGCATACCTATGCTTCGGCGGATGCCAGCCTAGGTAGACGAGTCCTTCAGGCGGCGGTTGCCCACCTGTAGGAACGGGCCGTTTTACGGCTCTATTACGAGGTATTATTTTACCCACCCAGGGACAGCTTTTGGACGTCCCAATTGTCTGGGTCTCCCAATGGAGTGACAAAGAAGAAGGGAATTTTGTTTACTTACCGTAAATTCCTTTTCTTCTAGCTCCAATTGGGAGACCCAGCACCCGCCCTGTTCCCTTCGGGCTGTTGTTTTTTTCGTGTACACATGTTGTTCATGTTGAATGGTTTCAGTTCTCCGAAATTTCTTCGGATTGAAGTTACTTTAAACCAATTTATTTGCTTTTCTCCTTCTTGCTTTTGCACTAAAACTGAGGAACCCGTGATGCACGGGGGGTGTATAGGCAGAAGGGGAGGGGCTTTACACTTTTAAGTGTAATACTTTGTGTGGCCTCCGGAGGCAGAAGCTATACACCCAATTGTCTGGGTCTCCCAATTGGAGCTAGAAGAAAAGGAATTTACGGTAAGTAAACAAAATTCCCTTCTTTTTGTATTTTATTCCAAATAAAGGATTTTTTCGGTGTCCGTGCTTATTTACTGTCACTTACAGATTAGTAATGGGGTGTCATAGACGCTGCCATTACTAATCGAGGACTTAATGGCTGCTGTGGGCTGCCATTAACTCATTATTACCCCGATTGCCACCGCACCAGGGCAATCGGGAGAGCAAGGTAAAGCTCAGGGATTGTCACATCTAATGGATGCAACAATTCCGGGCAGCTGGAGGCTGATATTTTTAGGCCTGAGAATACAGCCCCAGCTGTCAGCTTTATCTTGGCTGGATATCAAAATGTGACTGCATATCATATTTTTTTTATTTTTAAATTATTTATTTGAAATAATTAAAAAAAGAAAAAAGACACACATGCGGGTTTTTTTTTTTTTTAATTATTTTATGTCTTTTAGGCCAGAGTCTCACTTGCGAGGGACTTGCACAAGTCTCACATCGCGTCACCCAGCACGGCCGCACACTCTCTCCTGACAAGAGCGGGTTGGCTGCATGTAGTTCTATGCAGCTGCACGCTTGTGACTGGAAAGCGTCAGGCTGTGATGCGATGCAAGACTCACGAAAGTGACTCCAGCCTTACGGTGCACTCACAAGAACTGTATGACTCACACGAGTCTCCCATCGCATCACCTGGCAGCTGCACACTCCCTGGACACGAGCGTGCATCTGCATAGAGCTATATGCAGCTGACCTGCTCCTGTCAGTGTGCAGTTGCCGGGTGATGCATTGCAAGACATTTGCACTGCTTTCTCTGCCCACCGGCTGTCCTGGCGCCTGTGATTGGTTGCAGTCAGCTGACACTCGGGGTGGGGGTGCGTCTAAGTGCAACCAATTACACGTGCCGGTGGGTGAGGAATTCAGTGTATATTCAATGAGGTTTAATTGTCGGCTTTGGAAGGGAAAGCATGACCTGGAAGCAGCTTGCTGCCATGACGGATCTTCTGTAAATATACCGCATGCTCCGACCCCCTTATCTCCTTCTACCAACATTTTTAGTCTCCGGATTCTGTTACCATAGACTTATATGGGTACCAAATTCTGGACCGGATCTGGGTTTTGTTTTTATTTACATTTAGCAGGGACCCGTCTGTCCTAGTTTTCTGCGAGTCTGCCCAGCTCTAATCATGATCATAGATTTTTTTTTTTTTTTTTTTTAGTAGTAATGCTGATAGAAAATGTAAGTTAACCCTAGAACGTGCAACCATAGAAATCTACCATAGAAAACAAGTAACATAGCAGGCCTGCGAGGCCCCAGGTATGCGTTCTAGGGTTAAATAAAGTGCACAGTTGAGATAAATACGTACATTATGTAAACTAATGAATCCTCAACAGTGTATATCAAGCTGCAAAGAAAATGTGCACTTCACATATCTCCTTAGCCTGCAAATGACAAACAAAAGGTGCCTGTAATGTGGAAGCCATCCACAAGGTGGCAGCAAATCCTATAGTACTCATCAAACTCCACTATAAAAAAATGTATTTGTTCATTGCTAAACTGCTGGAATGAGTAAAGACGTAAATATAAATCAGTATAGCATAAACCTATTTGTTTAATCGTAATGCTTTGTGGTCCTAAATCCCTCCACCCCGACGTACGTTTCCGCCTGCTTCCTCAGGATCCATGACTGATCCAGGACCACATAAAGTATTGTGATTAACCAAGTAGGTTTCTGCTATACTGATTTATATTTGCGTCCTTACTCATTCCAGCAGTTTAGCTCTGAACAAATTAATTTGTTATAGTGGTGTTTGATGAGTACTATAGGATTTGCTGAAACCTTGTGGATGGTTTTCACATTACAGGCAGCTTTTGTCTGATTTTTGCAGGCTAAGTGAGATATGTGGAGTGCGCATTTGTTTTTGCAGCTTGATATACAATGTTGATGATTCACAAATTTGTTTACATAATGTACGTATTTATCTGCACTGCGCATTTTATTTAACTCACATGTACTATTTAAATAACATTTTTCTATGGTTATGATGCAATTTTCCCATCCTACTTGGAGTTAATGTGTATGTATGTACTGTGTGTGTGTGTGTGTGTGTATATGTGTGTGTGTATATATATATATATATATATATATATAATATATATATAGTGTGTGTGTGTATGTATATATGTATGATATATGTGTATGATTTCTTCATCGTTCCTTATGGGAGACCCAGACCATGGGTGTATAGCTTCTGCCTCCGGAGGACACACAAAGTACTACACTCAAACGTGTAGCTCCTCCCTCCTAGCATATACACCCCCTGGTAGCCAGTCCTAGCCAGTTTCAATGCTTTGTGTTCAGGAGGTCACACACACACATGCATTCTCTGATTTTTGATTTTTTGGATTTCAAAGATTTGGAAGAAAAGCGGGTCCAATCTGGACTCCCGGCATGTCCCTTCTCACCCCACTGTGTCGGCGGTGCTGTTAAGGTTGATTCTACAAGGCTGGAGCCTTCACATGCCGCGCTCCTTCACCATCCCCTGGGGCTCTGGCTTGAAGTGGGAGCCCTCACGGTTCTCACTGCTTTGCAGGAGACCGGTCTCCATCCGCAGCCCTGTTCAGGATTCTGCCGGACGGAGCGTTTAACCCCCCCCCAGGGACATGGCCCTGCGTCTCAAAGCTAAGTATTGAGACGTTTTTACCACAGAAAGTGGTCGTTCCAGGGGTCCCTTGTACTTTATTTATTGGGGGGAGTGTGTTTTATGACTGTGGTAACATTTCCGGCCGGTTCTCCAGTTTTCACTGGAGAACCGCGCCGATGGTGCCTGCACGCTGGCCGCATGTTTAAATCTAGGCCCCGGCTTCGCCTGAGGCCTAGTTTCGGTTTCACTGCCCCTGCATATTAGTTATGCTAATAACTAATATGTTATCCCAGCGGCTGTGCAGCACAGGGAACGGAGTCTCCTCACTGAGGAAGGATTCCCTCCCCTGTATACCTCATTTGCCCGCTCTCAGAGTAGGCCCCGCCCCCTCTCCTCGCTCCGGTCGACATTTTCTCAGCGTTCTCAATGTCTGCATAGGCGCAGAGATACCACATTGTGACAAATGGGGGCCTGGGCTGGGGGACTGGAGGGCACAGAAATGTATGTTAAACGGTCTGGCAAGCCACAACCTCCAGTTGTGCAGCTGCTTATATCCTCTGTTTATATACTCTGTTGGGGGTCATTCTGGAGATGCATTCCCTCACAGAGCCCCCACTTCTGCAGCATGTCTCACATCAGAGCAAGGCTGCAAGGCTGTTCTTAATAGGCACTGCATGTAGACTCGTACTGCCTGTACTGAGCACATAAACACAGTGGTCCCTCAGCCTTCAGGCTCATCAGTGATCCCTCCAGCTGCTCCGGTGGTGCTGAGCATGCATTAGCCCCCTTCTCAGGGCGCTTCTGCTGCTACGGCTCGCTCAGCAAAGCTCTCAGAGGACTCTTCATCTGGTCTCAGTCCCCGTCCTCCTAAAATGGAGACGCAGGGTCCCCTGTCCTTCCCCGTCCTGCAGCTCTGATTCACGAGCTGACTCACTGGACGAGGAGGTTGTCTTTACTGGGGGTTCGGACGCTACTTAATGTACCATTGATCTGTCCAAGGGTGATGCAGATGCTAATGATTTGATTGCGTCCATTATATTTGTACTGGACCTCAATCCGCCTGTATCAGGGGAGTATCCCCCTCTGGCTGGAAGGCATCAGTATACCTTAAGGAGAACAAGGAGTGTGTTCCTTAACCACTCCAGTTTTCAGCCCACTGAACCAAGCCCAGAGCCTGTCCTGACAGACGCTCCCACAGCGTGGTTCTGGTGACTGTTTCCCCCTTCCACCACAGGTGTTCAAGGAGTGGGCTCATTCACCAAGGGTGGTCCCTCCGGTGTCTAGTATTTCAGCCCGGATAGTTGTATCAGTGGCTGACGGCACCTCTCTAGGGATCCCACTGTACATTAATTCTGTACTGGACCTCAATCCGCCAGTTTACCTTGCCTAAGAGAACAGGGAGTGTGTTCCTTAACTACTCCAGTTTTCAGGCCACTGTGACCAAGCCCAGGGTCTGCTCTGGCAGACGCTTCCCAAAGCGTGGTTCTGATGGCAGTTTTCCCTTTCCACCAGAGGTGGTCAAGGAGTGGGCTCATTCACCAAAGGTGGTCCCTCCGGTGTTTAGCAGCCCGGACCGTTGTATCAGTGGCTAATGGCTCCTCACTTACGGCTTTGCTGTCCGCCAGGTTGTCCTTCTGGCCAAATCTGTATGGAGGTGGCAGGGGCCTCGTTCTCCCCAGCTCTTGCAGCAGTGCGGCTTTCACAGCCATCTCTGCTTCTCTAGAGGAGATGCATTCCCTCACAGGGAATCTATGCCCGAAATGGTTGCCTTAACTTTCAGACTTCAGTCTTTTCATCCTATGCCATGTCTGCCATGCTAGAGACTCTCACCGCACTGCGGTGGCCTCGGCTAATTTCCTCGCTATCCGCAAGCTCCTGTGGCTTCGGAAGTGGAGGGCGGATGTTTCTAAAGAAGTTCCTTGCTGGGCTCCCTTTTGCTGGGACCAGACTATTCGGGAACAACCGGATGAAATCATTAAGGAAGCTCTTGGCGGGAAGAGGTCTCCCATGCAACAAACCTAAACCAGGAAACCTGTCCAGGGCAGGAATCAGTCGAGGTTTCGTTCTTTTCGTTCCTCCATCTGATCGTTCTCTAAGCCCTCGGCCTCGTCCACTGGCTCAGCCAAGGCTCGTAAACCCAAATGGCGCACGAGAAGACCGCAGTAGATGCTGCCACTAAGTCAGCCTCCTCCTGGCTATCTGGCCACGCCAGCAACGTCCTTGGTCGGTGGCAGGCTCTCCCACTTTGGCGACGTATGGTTTTACCACGTCTCCGATCAGTGGGTGCGAGATACCATCTCCCACGGCTACAGGATAGAATTCTATCCAGCCCGCCGAACAGATTTTTTCTGCAACTCCCCCCTGCTCCAAGGCCGCCGCCTTCTCACAGGCTGTGGCATTCTTGCAGGCCACTGGAGTAATTGTACCGGTTCCCGACTGGGAACGGTTCTGAGATTTCTGCCTAATCTATTCCTGGTACGAAGAGGGCGATGCCTTCCGACCTGGATCTCAAGCTTCTCAAGCATGTTCAGGTGCGGCATTTTCGCATGGAGTCTCTGCGATCAATCAATGACCCAAGGAGATTCCCTAGCATCCATCGACATCAGAGATGCCTATCTGCATGTGCCAATCGCAGTTTCACACCAGCGCTGGCTACGTTTTGCAATCAGAGTGGTCCAATTCGTGGCTCTTCCCTTGGGGTTAGCCACGGCCCCTCGAGTATTCTCAAGGTCGGGGCAGCTGTGATTGCGGTCCGGCACCTCTAGGGGTTGGCAGTGATCCTTTTGTCCTGGACAGCCTTCTAGTCTGGGCTTCATCCAGTGCAAACTGTTAGCGGAGTGCCTCGCTCACTCTCGCCACTCTAACCAATTCGGGTGGTTTGTCATTCTGTCCAAGCCCACTCTGACTTCGTCCCAGAAGTTCATACTCCCAGGGACGCAATTCGAGACTCTGTCGGCACTTGTGAAGCTGCCCTTCGTCAAACAGCAGTCCCTCTGCTGGCGGTCGACGTCGTTCCATCAGGCACCTAATACAGGTGCTGGATCAGATGGTGGTGTCACTGGAAGCGATTCCCTTGCCCAGTTCCATCTGCGTCCTCTGCGGCTGGATATTTTCCGCTGTTGAAACAAGCGGACTTCCTCCTTCCACGGGGTGGTGGCTTCGCCACAGACCAGGGGCTCGTTTCAGTGGTGGCTTCGGCCCCTCTGTCTCAGGGACGCTCCTTCCTGGCTCCGTCCCGGGTGATCCTCACCAAGATGCTAGTCTATCCGGCTGGGGAGCAGTATATCTCCACCATGGAGCGCAGGGCACTTGGACTCTGTCCGAATTAGCCCTGTGGATCAACGTGCTGGAAATCAGAGCTGTGTTTCTAGCTCTCTAAGCCTTTCGCCATCTGTTGGCGGCCAGGCACATTCGAGTCCAGTCAGACAACGCTACAGCGTTTGCCTACATCAACCTCCAGGGCGGGACACTCAGCTGCCTGGCAATGTTGGAGGTTCATCGCATTCTTCAGTGGACGGAGGACTCCTAGTCCACCATATCCGCAGCCCACATTGTCTCAGCCGTTAAACCGTGGCTCCACGATCCTCAGGTTTTTGCGGCAGACGCACTGGTTCAAGTTTGGTCCCAGCTTCGTCTGTCTTACGTGTTTCACTCTCTAGTTCTTGCCCAGAGTCCTGCGCAAGATCAGAAAGGAGGGCCGTCGGGTCATTCTCATTACTCCAGACTGACCCAGGCAAGCTTGGTACCCTGACCTGCTCCGTCTGTCCGTAGAGATGCCATAGCATCTCCCGGACTGTCCAGACCTTCTCTCACGAGGTCCGTCCTTCCGCCAGAACCTGCGGCTCTCAGATTGACGGCGTGGCGTTTGAGTCATGGATCTTGACGACTTCTGGTATCCCTCCTGAAGTCATCTCCACTATGACTCGAGCTCGGAAGTATCCTTTGGCCTTTTGGCCTTGCCGACCCTCCTGTCCCTTCTACAGTCCGGTCTGCAGCTAGGACTATCCCTCAATTCCACTTAAGGGACAGGTCTCGGCTCTGTCAGTGTTGTGCCAGCGGCGTATCGCCCGGCTGGTCCAGGTGCGCTCCTTCATGCAAGGCGCATCTCACATCATTCCGCCTTACCGGCGGCCTTTGGAGCCCTGGGACCTTAATTCGGACCTCACGGCTTCCGGAAACCCCCCTTTGAGCATCTTAGGGAGGTTTCTTTGTTTAGTCTTTCACAGAAAGTGGTCTTTCTAGTGGCCATAACTTCTCTCAAGAGAGTCTCTGTTTTGGCTGCACTTTCTTCGGAGTCCTCCCTTCATCAAGACAAGGTGGTTCTCCGTCCGACTCCGGACTTTCTCCCTAAGGTGGTTGCTGCTTCCACCTTAACCGGGGCATTTTCCCTGCCTTCCTTTTGTCCGGCTCCTGTTCATCGCTTTAAAAGGGAGTTGCATACTCTGGATCTGGTGCGGACGCTCCGGATCTATGTGTCTCGCACCGCTGTTCTTAGGCGGTGCACCTCTCCTTTGTGCTGACCGCTGGTCAGCGTAAGGGCCTCTCGGCATTTAAGCCGACCCTGGCTCGTTGGTTTAGGTCGGCCATTTCCGATACCTACCAGTGTACTCAAGTGCGTCTCCCGCCGGGGATCAAGGCACACTTGACCAGAGCTGTCGGTCCCTCTTAGGCTTTCAGGCCCAGGCTACGGCTCAGCAGGTCTGTCAGACTCCCACTTGGACTAGTCTGCATACCTTTTCGAAGCACTACCAAGTGCATGCTCTTGCTTC